>NC_090931.1:1008705287-1009008317 GCF_040938575.1 Ambystoma mexicanum | reverse complement strand
GAGTGTCAACCATGTTAGTTTAAACAGCACAGGCCACATGGTTGAACAAAAATCTGACCAAGTAGAATTCCACTTCCAGAATAACCAAATTCCAGACGTGACAGTAATAGCAGTAGGACAACAGATTGGTGATGGGGGGTCCTCTCTATTTCTGAAAATCAACCTTCCTTCCAGTCTAAAGTGGTATTCCACGCTGGAAGGAAACACTCTGAAATTCTATACTAATCCACAATCAGAAACTCCCCCTCCTATAGTCCAAAAAGGTGTGAAATAAGCTCAGAGCCTGGCTGATATTCAGCAAATTGGAGAGCAGATGTTCATACCTGTTCAGTTAAATGATGGGAAGGACTCTGTTCTCGCTCGAGTGTGTGTGAACAACGGTAAGAGCTTCATCAGCGAAGCCATGTTCCGCCAACTCCCAAAAGATCCAGCCATTCCCACATTCAAACTGATAGACCAATGGGAAATGGACCTGGAAGCACCCAATTCCAAACATCTCCTGCCAAGCAGGTGTATGCTCAAAATCTCCATTGGCAACAAGAGCATAGTCCACAATTGTTGGGTCGTGCGAGACGTCACTGCCGCTTTTTACTTAGGCAGTGACTTTCTCAATCGCTTTGCCATTAGTTTGGACCTAATAAACTTCAAAGCTTGGTCCCGATTAGCGGATAATCCCATGGGCTTTGATGATCCAGAAAAAGCATTTAGGTCAGCTCAATTGCTACCTTATGCAGTTGAAATTCAGATCAAAGAGGAAGTCACCATCCCAGAAAGGACCCGACAATTCTCCCTGGAAGTGAAAGCTAAAAGAGGACAACATTTGAAAAACCCTGATGCTTACATACACCTAAACGCTTCTCTCCAACAGCAAGGGTTGGGGGTAAACCCAACTCCATTAGTCAACATAGAACATGGCACCATTCTAATAGAGGTGGATAACAGCGACTTAAAGAGTATTACTCTAGCCGCAGGCACCATTATTGGAATGGCGGTTGATGACCGACATTTTTCCATCGATTTAGGTAATGAACTGTTAGGGCCAATCCCCAAGGACTGCTTTGACAGTGACAGTGATGACAATACAACACCAGACAGGATTTTTACCCGGCATGGGGGGAACTTCCTGGTGTACACTTCTTGCCCTTATGGTAAGGAAGATGTGACTTGTGACTTCAGGAGGGATGAGGTGATTTTCCAGGTCCATGAGGGCTGCCTTTCCCACCTGAAGCCTCCAGTCCAAATCAGCACTCTGACCAGAGACTTCTCCACCCAGCTGGAGGAGGCCGCTGAGATAGCCAAACCAGAAGTCTTTCCAGTCTTCAGGCAGATGGTGGAAGAGAGAGTCATCCTAGCTGATGCCTGTGTGACTCTGGATCAAAAGCAAAAGTTGAAACAAGTTTTCTTGGATTTCCAAGATCTCTTTGCGGTAGACTCATATGACTGTGGCCGCACCGACATCCACACAACAACAATCCCCACGGACCCTGGCATGACTCCAGTGTTTGTGAAGCAATATCGTTTGCCTCTCGCATCCATGGAGTCCCTTACTGAAATAATTAAGAACCTTGAGTCCCGGGGAATAATCCGTCCAGTTCACAGCACCTTCAATAATCCGGTGCTGGGAATATTGAAGCCAAACGGCCAGTGGAGACTCTGCGCCGACCTCAGGGAGCTCAACAAACGGGTCCATACTTCCCGATGGCCTCTGCCCTACATTGACCAAGGGCTGGCCCAGATTCAGGGGTCACAGGTATTCACTGCAATAGACCTGACCAATGGATACTGGACTGTGCCTGTCAGTAGGGAGGACCAATACAACCTGGCTTTTACCTTTGGGGGCCAGCAGTACACATGGACCCGGACTCCCTTCGGATACCTCAACTCCGGCAATGAATTCAACATTTTCCTACACAAGGCCATGCCCGACCTGGGTGCAAGGGGTAACCTGGCTTATGTAGATGATGTCCTCATCAAAAGTTCATCTGTGGAGGAACACATAGCGGAGATCCGTTATGTTCTGACGCAGTTGAGGGCCGCCGGAGCAAAACTTTCCTTTCAGAAAGCACAGTGGTGTAGAACCCGTGTTAATTTCTTGGGGCATGAGATTACTCCTCAGGGTCTCCTTCCCCAGGAAAAGAAAATGGAAGCACTTCAGAAACTGAAAGACCCCACAACTCTGAGGGAACTAAGGAGCCTCCTTGGACTGACTAATTACAGCAGAAAGTTCATTGAGGGCTACGCAGAGATCAGCAGACCCCTGATTCATCTCCTGAAGGGGGGGGTCAAGTGGGAATGGGGTCCAGAACAAGCCAAGGCGGTAAAACAACTCAAGAGAAGCCTCTCACAAGCGCCTTGCCTAGCTTACCCTGTCAGAAACAAGGAGTTCTTCCTGGAGACGGGGTTCTCTAATACGTGCTTGACGGCAGTATTATACCAAAAGCATGACAAGGTCAATAAAGTAATCTCCTATGCGAGCAAAACTTTATCCTCTGTGGAGGAAAAATTCAACGATTGTGAGAAGGCACTCCTGGCAACGGTGTGGGCATTGAAGAATTACCACCCGTTTATCCATGGGGAACACATCATAGTAGAGACTCCACACCAGCATCTGCAATATATCCAAAGTGACAGAATCCGGGCCGGAAATGTGAGTAATTCCCGAATTACTTCCTGGATTCTGTCAATGCAAGGCTTTCCTGTGGAGGTCAGATATAGCCAAAACAAGAAGAGTCCCCTCGCGCAAGGTCTGACTGACTTGCATGATTGTGCCAGAGAAAACTGTCTCGAGGACGAAAGTCTAAAAATCAAGGACAACACGGAGGCATACCTTAATTCCCCACACAAAGTCTTTGAAGAAGACAAGTGTGAGGGAATGCCCACTGTCTATGTGGATGGATGCTCTTACCATGTTGACAACAACGGGGAGAAAGAACTGGTGGCCGGCGTAGGGAATGCATGGGTGAATGAGTCCCCAGAACCCTCCGCTGGATACAAAATTGGTCCCCGAAGTAGTCAGGTGGCAGAATTGATGGCTGTGCATCAGGCCATCCTCACTGCTGTCCAGCATCAACTCCACGAACTGGTCATAATCACAGATTCGGATTATGTACGGAACGGGTTCGTGGAGCACCTGGTTAATTGGAAAACCAGAGGCATGTTATGTGCTAACAACAAACCCTTGAAACATGGGAAGTTGATCCAAAACATTGATGATCTGGTCACCTCGAATGAGATGACCATCTATTGGAAAAAGATCAAGGGTCATTCCAAAGTAGAGGGACCAGACAAAACTGGAAATGACTTAGCTGATCATCTGGCCAAAACCGGGGCCATCCAAAGGATCTAATTGAGATTGAGTCCCTGTTGGGGGAAATCCAGGTCACTGCTATCACTAGGTCCCAGACAAATGCTCACAATGATCTTTCAACTGCCCAATGGAGCAAGGAGACCCCTGATGCTGATTTGATTACAGCTCAGAAGGGGGATCCAATTATTGGTAAGTTTTACCAACACCTTGAGGACCCTGAGAACGTTCCCCTGACGGATACCGATTACATTGGGAAAGAGGACCTAAGAGTGTTGATGAAATGTCCAAAAAATGTTCCGAATCCAAGAGGGTTTGCTGGTAAGGAAATCCAAAGCTGGCCACGATCAGTGGGTGGTTCCTACCTCATTCCGAAGCCTGATGTTAAGTCACGCCCATGATGCGGCCACCGCCGGTCATAGGGGGTTTCACACAACACTGGAAATCTTAAGAGAGGTTGCATACTGGCCACACATGGGGCAGGACCTTGACCAATACTTGAAGGAGTGTCTTGTGTGTGCACAATTTCAGCCATCATCCCTCAAGCACCGTGCACCCCTCCGAAAGAGGGGGATGACACTGCCATGGTCAGATTTGCAAATCGACTTTGTAGGCCCCGTGATTCGCTCTGCTAGGGGGAATAAGTACATGTTGACTGTGACATGCTTGTTTACCAAGTGGGTGGAATCTCTCCCAGCCCCAAACTGCAAGGCAGAAACGGCAGCTGCCTTGATGATTAACCACATCTTTTCCCGTTTTGGTCTACCTCAAAGGATTGAGTCAGACAGAGGTAGCCACTTCACCAGTGAAGTAATGACAAAGATGTGGGAGATACTGGGGGTAAAAAGGAAGTTGCATATTGCTTACCGGCCAGCTTCTTCTGGGGCAGTAGAGAGATATAACCGAACCATTGTGAGCATATTAAAGAAGTTTGTGGCAGATTCTGGGCCAAGTTGGGATATCCGATTACCTCTGGTCCTAATGGCCATCAGATCTACCCCTTCATCTGCAACCAAAATGTCACCATTTGAGTTGATGACTGGACGCAAGATGGTGCTTCCGCAGCATTTGCTCTACAGGACCCAAGAGCAGACACTAATAAATGCCTCCACAACTCATGAGTATGTGGAGAGTTTAAGGAAACACCTTCAACATGCTTTTGCCTATGCTCAGCGGAATCTAGAAAGATCAGCTGAGAGTATGAAGGCCCACTATGACCTGAAAACTTCCAGGAAGGAATATCAGGTGGGAGACCGGGTCTATCTATACAATTTCCAAAGGAACCAGGCCAAAAAGTGAAAATGTTTGCCTACATGGAAGGGACCCTTTGAGATTATAGACAAGATCTCCCCTGTGGCCTACAAGATCCGCATCCCCAAAGGCGGTTTGGCAGAGGGGGAAGACAAGTGGGTCCACATTAACCAGTTGAAGTGTTGCAATCCCAGGCACACTCTGCAACAACTGGAGGAATCCTCTGGAATCCTACAGGGTACTGTCTCAGATTAATTCAGTTCTAACTTAAAATATCCTACATATCGCCTATCAAATTCTGAGTTTCTCAATGGGGGTGTTTTCGTTTTTGAATGCAAAAAGAAATGTGCATGTTCATATGTTTTGACTATAAATTTATATGCCACCCCACTATATCAATGGTGGGGGAAAAATGTCTATGAATAGGTATTGCCGCTCTTCCTTTGTCGTCCTAGGAGAAAGAAAACCTTGAGACTGGCCAGGGAGGACGATCCGGAGACCGGGAGCAGAGACGCAAGGGGCCCGGGTACCGCCCAATCTTCCCATCAGGACCGGCGAGGAGAACCGATCGATCCGACCGGATGGAGAAAAAGATGCTGAACTGTGCCGTCTATTGGAAGAAGATGAGGAAACATCCCAGATCTTGCGAGTTCCATCAGTGAAACAGAATGGCCATCGCAAGAGGGGGGCTTGTGGGATGTTTTTACCCATGCATCCGAGCCCTACCACAAAAACTGTGCAGTACTGGCATTGAAAACATCATGATGGCCAGAGCTTCCCAGAAAATGCCCAGGGAAATGCATGAAGAATAGGCTGCCACCCATTTTTGCCGATGTTATGGGCACAGAAGGGCACTGCCTAAAACCACCATTGGACTACCCACACAGTAGCCTGAAACCATCGGGAATGGCAATGCTGATTGCCAAAAGCAACCTAGAACTGTGGGGAATTCATTTCTTAAATCCCAAAAATGGTTGCATTACCAGTACTCACCACTATCAGAAAGCCGGCGTTTTAAAACAACACCAAACATTTGTGTAAAACTGAATAAATGAACCCAAAGCAGGCCAAAGAAAGACTTACTAAGAGGTGGATGCAATGTAAAGTTATATGCTGAAGTGACTTGAATGTTCATAACAAGACTGGCTGAGCTCTGCAGGTCTGCAGCAGCCTAACTGAAACTGGATTTAAAACTACCAAAAATCGAAAATGTTTAAATTAACTGAGTGACCTACTTTTGAGGGTCACATAGTTTGTCACTGTTGAAATGTCATAGTTTTGAACTTAGAATCAGCATTCTAGCTGCATATGTAAAAATTGTCTTGACTTAAACTGGGGAACAAAAAGTGACATTTTATCTGAAACCTGGCTTAATGAAACTGAATTCAGCCCACCAGCTGCCCCCAACAGGAGTTGAGACTTGCACAACAGCTGTGTTCCCAGGCCTAGCTGCCTTTTGCTGTTCCCACCAAAAGGGATATGACACTTCTCTGATTGAATTACCTGGGCTCTGCAGGAAATTGAACAAAGCCCTGTCCTGACTCAGGCAAATGTTTTATTATGGGGGTCGTAAAAGTGGCTTCCTCCTGGAAGGAAAGGGGAGGAGCACTGCCTGTGAGAGCAAGCTGGCTTGGCAGAACTGGAAAAACCAGAAATTCAACCTTGTGCTGGGGGAAACCACACCCCTTTGGGGCCAGAACATAAATCTAAAAAGATGGATCATTCATAGAGCGGACTTGTGAAAATTTTATAAGTGATATCATTATTCTTGTGATTTTTCTGTACACATTTGAAGACGTGGTAGGACCCGGTGGTATGTTCAGGGGGGTTGTAGCGGAAAAGAGGATATTACTCTAAATGTATGTATGTTAAAAATCTGACATCCACCACCTAATGCCCACACACCATGGGCACATCTGTGTAAATGCGGGAAAAAATCCAATATTGGTAACCCGACCAAAAAGTGAAATATGTTGCCATTTTTTAACCCAAGCTCCTAGGAAGAGCAGATTTGGGACAGAGACTACCTCATGTGATAGGTTATATGTACATGCAATGACACACCACTATTTATTTGAGAAATGTGAATTTCGAATCAAATATAGATTTGTGGGCAAAATGACCAGGGGAGGATCCTCTGACCCATAAAACCTACAGCATCACTCTGACTCACAGTTCCTTCCCCAATCATGGGAGAGGGGAGAATTGGGACAATGACAAGTTGAAAGAGGGGCTGGCTAGTGATGCTGCACACACACCCACTTTCAAAACACATAAAAGCAGACAGTCAGGACAGATAGAGACATTCAATTCCATTTGCTGCGGAGCATGCTGATCGATGACTTCACATCCAGAGATCCAGACTTCAAATCCATCAATCTCCAGAACCTGTAGCAGTACCTAGAAAGCAGAGCAGTATCCCGAATCCAGAGAGGCTAGACCAGCAGAGCAGAGCTGACCCAGACCGCTGTTAGCAGAACCAGAGAGCTGACCCAGATCACTGTGAAGAGACCCAGACCAGACCGGAGTCCAGTCCAAAACCTGACCAGATCCGTGGCGAGGCCTAATTCAAAAATATATTGTGAGTACCTAGCAGAACTGTGCAGAACCAATCTCTTAGTTAAAATAATATAATTCAATCTATTTTAATTTAACCAGAACTGCCTCCTAACTGTCACCTGTCATTTGCAAAGCTGTCACCTGTCATTTTCTATCTGCAAGCTGTAACCTGTCGCTTTGAACTTTTAAAATTTCAAATCCGAAAAACTACCTTTATTTAATCGTTCGTATCTCTGGAACCGTTTGGGCTAGGAACTTGGTTTAACTTTCCTCTGAAAGCTTAGAATCTCACCTTTTCAACAAAACTAGAACCGTAATCACGATTCTCGCACTCGCGAATTTTACCGCCATTTGCGATTTGGTTAAAAATCCAGCCACGGGTGAAAACAGCAGCTTCCTTGCTTTCCTTTGCCAAAAATTCGTTTAACCTGCTAGTTACTCCTAGATCCTTGCTAAAGTGAGCCTGAACTCATCCCAGGTATATTTCACTCACCCTGAACCTCCTAAAGAGAATTAAAACCATTTTCAGCATATTCCTCACTTCATTGCCAGCACATATCAAAGCACTTTTGCCTGTATTTCAAACTCATACCTGTAGTCTAAGCTTGCTGGGGTGAACTGAATTACATTTGATTGCATTTCTGAGAACTGTGTGCTTTCCTTCCATTTCCTTGCATTGCATAAAGGGGGGAGTGGATTGCCAGAGAAAAGTGATTACATTGTTTTGTTGAAATCATATTGAGTATTTCTGTACTGCAATTTCATTCCACCTTGCATCCATTTGAAACCATAAAAGTATTGTTGCTATCTTATCCATCCTATAACCACTAATCATTGATTATAAAGAAGTGTGCTAGTGCCGGACTATCCATTATTGATTACTGCTCAGATTAAGTGTGATATTCAATTATTAATTTATTCTAAAGTGTGATATATATATATATATATTGTTTAAATTATCGAATAAACCGTTTAAACTTGCCAAACAGAACAACTTCTTGGCTCAGTGGGGTAAGGGGGATTCCAAGAGAGGGGTGTTTTATAGAGGTAGTCATCCAGAATGCATGAACTGGACGTAAAGATATATCAATAAGGGTTTCCATTCAGTATCCCAGACTAGGCATTGACTTAGCTGTAGTGTTGAATTGAATCCTCTTACATGTATGGCAATCCGCCTTCTCCATTACCTAGAAATTGCCTGATCATCCTACCGCTTACTCCTCCCCCGTAGTATATGGCACTTCTGCCCTCCTTATTACCAACAAATTGCCCACTGTCAGGCCACTTTTCTATTACACATCTTGCCAACCTGCCCAGGGTGAAACCTCACTCCTTTTCCACATCCACTACCAACTTGACTCAGTCTTCTGAGTCCACAACCCTGTCCCCACATTGAGATCACTCTCCATTACGTTCAAATTCAATCTGACATCACAATTTATCGTGCTTTGCACCTCTGCCACCCCCGTGACCTCCACGTCGGAATTAATGCATTCTATTATCCACAACAAAACACTGCCCGTGCTCGACCCAGCACTATGACACGATCTGGCTCAGCTGCCAATCGGCGGGCTGATCTCAACGAACGAATCACATCGCTCGTTAGTAGAACCAACCACTGTGCTCCTTCCTTATCTTCAGGAAGTAATGCGCTGCTACAGTAGACGAACATCGACCGAACGACTTTCAGCACCGTAACTGCCGAAACCGGCCGCAGGTAAGCCTCCCGCGCGGTACCCACCGCCCCACCGCAGACACAGCTTGACTTAACCCTTTCCATCACGCCGGCCTCCTGCCTTTCTACCTCGCAGCCTCTCTCCTAATTGGCTCACTTGATCCTTAAGCTACTGACCAAACTACAAATTCAACAATTGTATTCACTCTCTCAACAGCAATACCGGGCACTTTCCCCTGTGGGTGCCGCTTTACAACACCACAGCCCCTTTCCCCTAAGCTAGGCACTTGCATTTAGTACACACATTAGCGAGCAGTGGCCTCGCAACCAACCGGCATTTTTAAACTCGTTCACCAGACCGTGAGTCCAGCCTTCTGGCTGACCGGCTGCACCCTCTTCATGCCTATGAATTGCCTCAGTACCCTCAGAGGCATTACACGACTGCCTCAGTCCACCAACCTCGTTTAAACCATTCCTTGATCTTGGCACTGTCCAAAATAATTAGGTACACCTACTAAAGCACGTCATTTAGTGTGTCTGGTTGCCAGACATCACCACAGTGTGCAAACACGACACACCCCAACGATGCCCACCCTCCAACTGTCCAAGGGTTCCATCCCATCCTTCAACCCTGTCCATCTTCTTTTCAGAATGGCTATCCAGCCTCCTGGCACCCACACATGGGAGGACCAGCCCACTGCACCTTGAAGCTCACCCCATAACTCAATTGGGTAAGAACTCTGAGCTATTCTTCTACTAGGCAATTATTGAATTCTCTCTAGCCCTTCTCCTAATTAACCATAATTCTTTGTTTTTCTGTTCCTCTCCCTTGGTAAATTGTTTCTTCTCCTGCTGTAAATCATACTGCAAATTTGCATCTTTATTTAATCTACCATCTGCTATATCGTTTTGCACAATTAATCATACTTTGTCACCATCACTTACCATCACCAACATGCTAAATCACCTCTCCTGGGTGTCACAAATATGTTTTTCCAATTCGCAATGGTTTTATGTTTGAAACTGCCTATCGATGTATGCATAATGGATGTAAAACGAATATCCTCAATACAAATTGGCTTTGAATGTCACCTCACTGGGTATATTAAATCACTACCACACGAACTCACAAATCACAGCCTTGAAAAAGACTTAGGTTGAAATGCGCGTCGGCTGCGTAACGTATCAACATGTCAAAACTGTCACCTATGCCTCCAATGATGTTTCTCATTGGTGCTGACTAACTAAGGAATAAAACAACCTTATGTTTGACAAAAAAAACTTGACTCATCCATTACCTGAGTAAGCTGCCTAACAGCAACCACCGGACCATCTAATCCTACCAGCACCTTACAGGTCCACAGTTTGTCAAACCCCACAAATCTTCTAAATAATCAGGAACCCCGGAGTTGGTCCCTTGACAAACCAGGACTCAGGCTGCAGGTCTGACATAGTAAACAACCAAATAAGAAGTGCGCAGGAGTGAGGGAGTCCCGCCTTCCAAAAACTCCACCCATGCTAAAATTATATAGAAATCAGATTCATGAATTGTGGAGGGTAGAGACAGCGGAGACCTGGGACAAGAATATTGCAATATCGTATCATATGCTTTGGAAGAGACTGCCCAAAGAGGTGCAAACTAATTTAGATAAGGTAGTAGGGATAGAAGTGAAGGGATGTGCTGAGATTCAGGCAATCATAGTGCATCATTGCATGAGAAGGCAGGAGCAGGAAAAGGAAAAGGGGAGTAGGAGCAGTAGGCTGAAGTGAAGCAAGTACAGAAGAATTTGTCAAAGTTAAGTATATAAGGAGTGCTGATTACCAGCTCCGCTCAGGGGCAGCAGGACACAAGGCAAGCATCGGAATTTTCGGAGCGTTACTAAGGGTACCCAGACAATAAAAGGGACATGGGATGTTGTCAGAGGGGAAGACAGGGTTTCCAGGGAGGACAAGGAGATAGATTCGGGGGAATGAGGCTGAGGTTTGGGGATTGGTACCATGTTGGGCCTGTGGCAACACAGGACACTTTGAACGAGAGTGCAGGAGCAGACCAGTATATTGAACTGACCCTCCTCCAGGGATTCTTCTTTTCTTCGGCCTTCCAGAACAATTAGGAGCAGCTTCTTTAGAGCTGCCAATTCTACAAGGACTAAATTACATTTGCATCCTGTCGGAGAATCTCTGGACTGGAAGGAGTTGGGGTGGAATAAACATAATATGGGGCTGTATTTGTGTACCATCAGATGTGGCATCAATATATATATATATTTTTTAGACCTTTTAGTTGATGAAATGGTACAGGGAGAGGTGTGACACAGTTGTAACTTAATTTCCGAGTGTGTGTGTCCTCTCCTCATCTCTGGTAGCTGTTGGTAATAGTGGGATGTTAATCCTGGGTATCAGAAACCCCTCCCGTTCATCCTCTTGCCCCCCTGTTGCTGTATTCTGAATCTCAGGTTCAGTGCCTTTGATCATGTCAGCCGCACGGGCCACAACTAAATTTAATGTGCTTAATGTGGCCTGGTTTTCTCCTATAGCTATGTTTTTTCACTGAATCCCATACGTTTTTATTATTGCAACTTAACATAACGTCCCTTTAACCAGTTTTTTCACAGAATTTCATAGTTTTCTATTAGTGTAACGTAACCATAATGACCCTTTAAAAACGTTTTTTTCACTGAATAAATATATATACAGGGGCATGAAGTAGCGGCCCTGTAGTTATGGTTAAGTTGCTCAATTCATAGAAAAAGTACTTACTGGGTGGCTGAATAATGAATGAATCCTCACCAAACTTTGCAAATAAAGTATATGCCCGCCCCCTCCCCCCACGGAATGATTCTGCAAAGTGTGGTGTGGTTTCATCAAGTCGGGTGCAGTTATAGGGCGTCTCAAAATGTGTGGAAATCCTCATAAATGCAATGGAAAAATTGTTTTGCTCACGCCTACAGCCCAAACTGATGGATGGATTTTCACAAAATGTGTACCAGGAGAGGTGGCTTGGTCCCAACAGTGTGCTTTTGTAAATGTGGTGTAAATTCGTCCAGTCGTTTTTCTAAAAACGTCCAAAAAGTAGGACAAAAAAAAATCTGAGTCCGGTCCGTGGGCTTACTTCCCTATTCAGTATGCTTACAACCCCCTAGACCAATCAGGGGCAAGCGTAATGTCCGCAGACAACCGAAGGGCCTGCTGATTGGATGGGGAAAAACGTGAGGTGCATCATGTTTTTTTAAATGGTTGCCATGTCGGATCCACGGACAGCCGCCTGTTTCTGCGGATAGCACAGTAGGGAATACATCTGGAAAACCCATTTGGGGTTATTTGGTGGTCGAAAGAGGGACTGGAAAGAGTTGGGGGTCGAATAAAGATAATATGGGAGTGTATTTATATGTCAAAAGAGGGCGTGCAGGTGGCACTGGGTCTGCGTACAGAGCTGTGAATGAACAGTTTGAAAAACATATTTGGGGTTATTTGACAGCTGAGAGAGGGCATGGAATGGGAGTGGAATAGAGATGATATGGACCTGTTTTTATAGGTGAAAAAAGGGTTTGCAGATGTCGCTGAGTCTGCAGTCAATTTTAGTGTCCACTGACATTATTTCAATTGTAGGGGGTTCAGGATGAGCTTTGGTATTTGAAGGGTATTGTACGCACTTGTTATATGGTAGATTTATATTGTGGTGGTTTTGGCCAGTGGACAGATTATGGGCACTGGCCACACACACACTATAGTAATATGTGTATAGTAATTACAGGTACTATAGAGGGAGTATACAGTACTTGTAATATGATGGAATGATATAATTAAAAATATATATGGTATTTATGATTGTAGTACAATTAAGAAGAATAGTACTTATGGAATATGTATTTGTTTATGCTTGGTATAGTTACTTAGTTGCATACACCATCCTCAGCTTTCTTATCCCACTCCTTATCAGAACCACCTCCCATCAAATAATGCCTACCAGCACATCCACTCCTAAACCTGCCACCAACAATTGTGTTTTCCAAACACCTGCCCCTCTTCACAACACAACCTGCACCAAAGGCACTTACATATCTTACAATATCTTACAAGACAGGCCTGGCCCGGCTCCTTTTCCCCCAGACATCACCCTTTGCCCTGTCCCACGCCTTTCCTCCCCAAACAACCAGCATTTCCAACCACATACCAAACCCCTGACAAAACTCAACCAATTCTAGGTAACACCCGACCCGCACGATTAGCATCAACAACCACACACACTATCACCTAAACAAGATCCACCACCACATGCAAAAGAAACTCCAGACTCTTAGGACGCAGCCATCTCCAGCACCTCCCCGTCAACAACCCTCACCCCCCACACAATGTCACTACCGCCATGACACCCATAATTCACGAAACCCTGGAAACTACTGTCTCCTCTCAAAACCTCAAAATCACCAGTCCCCAAGTCCACTTGACCCAACCCCCCATCGCCATCAAGACTAGGCAACCACTACTAGGGGCTCTACTAAATGTAAGATCTCTTGGAGCACATGCAATTGAAATACACGACTCCATACTAGAGTTCAAACTAGATTTCCCGGTGCTCACGGAAACCTGGCTACATGCGGCATCAGGTCTTCAGATTACATTAGCCGTCCCAACCGACTACACAATCCTCAGAGAACACCGCACTGACACTATAAGTGGTGGATTAGCCATCAACCACAAAACCACACTACTTTTTAGGGAATGTAAAATAGAAGCACTCAGTGGCTATGAAATTCTCTCCCTCAAACTAGCCATCAACCATCAAGAAACCATTATTTTCCTAATATTTTACAGAACACGCAGCACACCAAGCTAGCCAGAACTAGACCTACCACTTCTAATCACTCCACTACTCAAACCTAAAACAAAATACATCATCCTAGGATATTTTAACCTAGGTTATGTTGACCCTGCAGACAGCAAAGCTGCAGCCTGCAAAAAGGCATTCCAGGAGATGCAATTCTCCCAAATAGTTATCAACCCCACTCATTCCGAAGGAAGAATCCTAGACTGGATACTCACCCTTAACATCACAGTAACTATAATAGAGGCCTCCCAACTACACTGGACGAGCCACTGCCTAATTAAATTAACAATAAAGCTAGATACTGACCACAAAACCTTAAATTGCAAACTACCACCCATACAGGTCAGAAATATGTGCAAGCTCACACCAGAAAATTTAAACCAAGACTCAACAATCTACTCAACGCCAGACCTCAGGCCAATACTAGGCCAGAAAGTATTGATAAGCACTATCCCCAATGCCTAATATCAGCGGTTGATGAAGTAGCACTGCTCAAAACCAAAGTGCCCAAAGCTAAACACAGCGCCCCCTGGTTTAATAATGAACTCATAGAACTCAGAAGAGAAAAAAGAGCAATAGAACATCTAACTAGAAAAAATAACTCACCAGACCTACAAACCAAACTACAAAAACTAGCCAAAGCCTACAAACTCAGTGTACTCTCCTACAAAGCAGAATCACTCAACGACCGCATAGCAGCCGCAGCCTCTAACACCAAATAATGATTTACTATCATCAGAGAACTAGAAACATCCATTCTCCAACTAACCCCATAGTTCTGAGCAAAGCCTGGTGCACCACCATTCAGGATGCCCTATCCTTCAAAGTGACCACACTCCAAAACAAAATAGCATCACAAAAAAACGTATTAGATCTCACCACCACGTCCCCACCCTTTGACTATCACCACCTGCCCTGATGTACTGGAATTCCACGTTACACAAGTCACCACTGAGCAAGTCCTTAAAACAATAGCGTCCCTCAAGCCCTCGAACTGCAAAGGCGACAGCACCCCAGCTAAAGTAGTCAAAGACTGTGCCACTATACTAGCACCCACCATCACCAATTTTGTGAATGAATCCTTTATCTCCAGCGAAATACCAGCCTCCATTAAGGCAGCCTTGGTCACACCATTACTCAAAAAACCTTCGCTAGACCCTGCAGTCCCTACTAACTACAGGCCAATAACAACAGTACCATTCCTCCTAAATATCATCGACAAAATAGCCTATACCCAAGTGCAACGCCATCTTGAACAGAATCACCTACTAGGGGAAAGACAATCAGGTTTCCGCCCCAACCACAGTACAGAGACTGCCCTACTAGACCTCAAAAACCAGATGGATGCCATCAGGGACTCCGGCAAACTGTGTATCCTCCTACTCCTAGACCTGTCAGTGGCTTTTGACCTGGTCGACCATGACAAACGTTGCCAAACCCTATCCACTAACTTCGACTTTTCACATAAGGCCACCACTTGGATAAAATCATTCCTCTCTGACCGCACCTCAAGAGTTTCTATAGGGGAAGTTGTAGCAGATCCCATCCCAGTACCACTAGGTGTACCACAAGGATCCTGCCTCTCCCCCACCCTCTACAATGCCTACACGAAGTTACTCTTCGCAGCACTAGATGCATTGGAAGTAATCTACACAAATTTTGCTGACGACACACAGATCCTCATTCCCATCACAGGTAACTTCGACCAAGACACGGCCAAAACTGGATGGCTTATAACAGCCACTGTCTTAATGGATACAAAACTGAGATTCTTGTAGTTGGCTCCCCAAACAAACTCACCAGACTCCACCCAGACTACACCACCAAAATGATTGATGGCACACCCACCAACATGTCCCATAAAGTCAAAACACTGGCAGTGTACCTTGACTCAAATCTCACCATGAACAATCACATTAGCACCCTTGCTTCCTCAACAGCCTATACAGCCAAACTCATCACACTTAGCAGGCCTCTCCTATCGTATGTCAACTGCTTGACACTTGCTAGAGCCCTCATCTTAACAAAAATAGACTATTGTAACATCGTACTGTTAGGTACCTCCAAAAGAAATCTAACTAAACTCCAATTCCTACAAAACAAAGCCCTCAGAGCAGCCTTGGCCATTAGGAGAAGAGAACACATCTCACAACACAGAAGAGAGGCACACTGGCTCCCAGTACAGTCCAAAATTCTCCATAAAACACTCACCATCATGCACAAATGCCTATCTGACACTGCCCCTACCTACCTCAAAAATTGCATTGCACACAAAGCCACACCGAGATCTCTCAGATCCAACAGAAATATCCAACTGCACATACCCCGCTTCACCACCACAAGAGCAGGTAATGCCAGCTTCACCGTTTCAGCCCCCCGCATCTGGAACTCTCTCCCACCCCATTTATACAATGAAACGTTGCTACCTAAGTTCAAAAAACAACTCAAAACCTAGTTGTTCAACAAGTACTAATACTCCTTAAATACTCTTTCCCCCTAGACAGTAAATCCCAAGCAACACTAGATCATTGCTATGTCACATGATAGACTATATTTATATATGCCTGTTATACTGCTGCAACCTAAAATGTATGTAACACGAACCTGATAACAAAGATATGTATTCTGTTGTAATCTAAAATGTATGTAACCCGGATTTGCTAACGAAGATATATGTAATTACGCTGTGATACCCAAGGGTTTGGCCTTACATCCAAATGCAATAAATAAAATAAATACAGTAATAAAGCTGGAATCTCTAGTCGTTTTTCTGTGAAAAAAACTGTACAATTTGTTAAGCAGGATAGTTTAAAAGCTTTAATCGCATACAATTTTACATCTACATTGACTTTTCTTTACCCTTATAAACAGTACGCTCTATGTAGTATGCTTGGTACAACGTTAGTGTGTGCTACACTATTGTTGTTTTGACATTAAATAATCATTGGGAAAAAATCCTTAGAAGATAAAAAAAAAATATTATAATTATATTAGTGTAAGTGTGATAGTATGTTTGTTTGAAGTGTGTTGTGATTAAGGGAATGTTTAAAGTAGTTAGATACCTGTTGGCGTATTCTAACTATATTGGACGTTAGAAGAAGTTTTGTAGTAACAAGAACTGTGACGACATGTTTGAAGTATATTGCAATGAAGGGTATTTTTGAAGTAGTTAAATACCTGTTGGCCTATTCTAACTAACTTGACTTTTAAAAGTAGTATTATGGGTGTAGTTATATACCTGTTGGCGTATTTTAACTGTTTAGTGTGCTACATTTTAGTGAGTACATTTGAGTTGAATGAATATTAAATAGGTATTTGTTAGATTTGCTGGTAACCTATATTTTGGTGTAAAGAGGTGTTGTGACATTCAAACCAACCACTTATTTATTTTGCCAGATGCAGTATAGTGACCTAAAGTAGTTGTGGCACCAGGGTGGTATAATATGCCTACTGTGTGAAGGTCTTGTTGCCATGAGATACTTGGCTGTGTCTAAAGCTAGTGAGCTTACGGTTATTTTTGGTACCATCTGCGTTGTACCTTAGCAGCATTAGTATGACATAATGGCTATGTGAGTTTATTTGTATGCTGGAACGATTGTCTGAATTGCAAAAAAGGCATAATATACCATGATAAGCATTCTGCAGAAGCTGCTGAAATGGAATGGATTCACAATTTGGTCTGGATACATACACAAATCGTTCATTAGAGATGTGCTCTTGTGAAACAGGGTTGAAAAGTGTGCATGTATGTTTCCACGTGTATGAATTCTGGAAGATTTAATTCCTAGGGATACTTTTGGTTTCCAGTACTTGTAGTAAGTACATCAGGAATTCTTGTCTCTCTTCATGTGTGTTAATGGTACGTTTGATCATTCCTGCACAGTAGTCCAATTCCTGCCTTATACCTGAGACACTATAAGTGTTGTTAGGATTGCTTGTGTCATGTCTATGAAGGCTGAGTATTTGCAAACACAACTGGTCCAAGCCGTTTAAGTATATGATGTGAACAATTGGTGTCAACTGGAAGAGAAGATTGTTACATTTGCATAGCAATTGACTCCAGTTGTGTTGCTGAATTTAAATGGCCCAGAGAGTTGTGCCTCTGATTTGTTTGATGGCCCTGCATATCTAATTTTGAGAAGAGATATTTGTCTGTTTGTCTTTTGATTGATGTACAGTTAAGTTTTTAAGTAGACAGTTTTGTGGTTGTATTATTTGATGGAGAAACAGTTGGTTGTTGTTTCTTTAGTGCATTGTTGGGAGATCAGTTATAGGTTATGTTTGTATTAGTGTTCATTTTAAAGGTCTTCTTTATTGAGGTACAGGTACATATCTACATACGGGGTGTATAGTGCATGTAGCCTGTTGTATTATATGATGCAGGAAATGTCTACCTTGACTTTGTTTCCATCAATGTTAACTAGGAATAGAGCATTCTGTGTACAGAGACAAAAGTGCTATGTAACTCATACCTTCTTTAAATACTGTGCTGCCAATGCTAATCAATGCGTGATCTAGGGTTAGCCCTTGCGATTTGTGAATAGTGACAGCATATGCAAAATATAGAGATAATTCTTCTCTGCGTATGTGCATGACTTTGAAAAGAAGGAAACCTACTGTTGTGTGGCTGATATTTTTAATTTCTGCAAGTTTCTCAAAGGGAATGTTGACAAAATGAATGTTGTCATGTGGATATGATTGGAAGCCAACAATGGTACCAACTGCTCCATTGACTAAACCTTGTTCTACATCAAGCTTATGTTCTAGAATTTTCCTGACATTTGCACACAAAGTTAATATTTTGTTAAATCCAGTTGTGTTGGAGATACATTTGTTAAGCTATTTAGTCGTGCTGTTGCTTGTTGACACATAGGGAGTGCCATGCTGTGCACTTCTAGTTTGTCTGTGGAGCTTATGTGCAGTATGGGTTGCATTTCTTTTTTTTAACATTGTATCATTGCATTGACTACAGCTTACAAGGGTTGGCATTAGGACATGCATGTAATATTATGTTGAGTTAATTGTTCCATGGCATCAGGAGCAGATGTGTTTCGCCAATATAGCTCATGGATTAGTCTACTATTCTTGATGCATTTTGCATCTTTAGTAAGCAGAACAGTTCTAATGCTTTTCACAATTTTAGCATAGGTGAGGTCTACAGACTGATGCATGTTTTGAGTTAGTTCCCTGTAGTAAAAATGTTGCCAGAGATGTACATTTCCAAGGAGGCAAAGTGTGTTGCAGCATTGTGTCCTAATGTTTTGAAAATTGGCTGGTGTAATCTGTAGGAGGTCTCCAAAAACATTAACGTGTTTTCCTCCAAACAATTCTTCGTAGTCGGTTTTCAGGACCTATGCATTATGAGGTGGATTAAAGCCAACATGAGGTTGAAAACCATACTTATTTCATCTATGAGAAGCACTTACTTTTGATTCAAAATTCTGTGTACTTCAGTTGCAGCTTCTGCTGATAATTTGTAGTATTCTAATTTTCTTTTGGTGTTCTACTGGGAGGAGCAGTAGTCGGTGTAAAGTTATGCCTTCTATGTTGCAAGCAGGTAAACCTGTGGGGGCTGTTACAGTAGCCGAAAGGTTGTTTGTTAAGTTGTGTAGCAATGTGCTGATTATTTTAATTAAGAACGTTTTACCAGAACCAGCTTCACCACTTACATACGGAGCAGAGGTTTAAAATGTGTACAGCTACACATTTTAGTTTCTTGTTTCAAATCATATTCAATTTCTTCAGTGACTTATAGATAAATGGTGAGGTGTTCATCATGTAGCTGTGATTTTACCACTTGCAAGTTTACTTTACATTGATACATGGTATTTTCTACCACAGTCATGGCTATTTCTGCTTCATTTAGAATGTGTGGTTCTCCAAGTGGTTATTGGCTTCCTGTAAGGGAAGGGTGGCTGGCCTCAGGAGTATCTTTATCTAGTTGAGCTTCAATTTCTTCTTCTTGTTGGTGTTCATTGTTCAACATTTATTTGTATTGTTTGAGATTGACAATTGGTATACTGCTTTCATTTGCTTTGAATGCAGCTTCAAATGAGTCACAGTTACCTAATTCTTCTTCTTTTGTCCAAGGTTTAAAAAGTTGCAGTAGGGCCATGTAATAATGTTCTCTATGTTACAGAGGTTTCAATGATAACTTTATATGATTAATTAGGCTGTGTTTGGTAAGTTTAATTAGGCTTCTTTCACAAGCTGAGACTAAATATTTGCCAGTTTTCTCTGGTGTGATATTCTTTTTGTTGAAGTAGTTTTGGGTAATGTCGTACAGGCACATGTTTTCCAAAGCAGTATATTGGGTAGTATGTGTCAATTACATTGTTTTTAAAATCTCCTGGCTGTTGGGATAATTTGTGACTATTGTTTCTATCTCTTGGTAGGACCTTAGCACTTTTTTTGTGATGAAGCTGGACCAAGGTTTAGGCAGACTATACCATATTTACCATATAAGGCTGTACCTTTTAAATGGTCTGCAGTTTCATAGCATCCACATCCTCTATGGGGAGCATTTTTATACTGAGGCTGTACAGTTTTTGTAACAGTGTTTTGTCAGATGATATGTGATTCCAGAGGTCTTTTATCTCTTTTTTTCAGCTTTGGTGCGACATATATTGCAACTGCAGTGGAATTGTCTGAAATGTATTGTATATCTATGTTTGAATTACAAAAGAGGGCTATGATTGCATTGCAATGATTGATGTAGTTGGATGCTTTGTCCCTTTTAATGTTGTATGCATTTTTAGGGGATTTGCCTTTTACTCTGTGTCCAACAGAAGACATCAAGCTATTTATTTGTCCTTATTTGCAAACTGGTGTAGGGAAGACAAAGCGGCATTCGGTATAGTATTTGCCATTGTTTTTATATCTACATCAGCAGTATTTGCCACACTTATGTTTATGGAAGCATATGATGTATGTACGTAGGTGAATATGTGTGGTTTCTGAAGGGATGTTGCAGGTAATGTATTTTTGAATAAACTGTAAAACAGTGCCATCTCTGTTATCGGCACATCTGGGAGCATCTTTTATCCACAAAAGCATTATCTGAGGGGAGGGGTAGTTTTGTTACAGATGCTGTGCATCATGGCAATGAAGTGATGGTGAAAGTACCTTGATACAATGACAGGGTCAAGAGAAAAGAGTTCTCCTGGTGTTTTTATATCTATTCCATCTTTATTTTGGTTTGCAGTACGTAAGAAGTTGTACAGGTCATCCCATGCATACTTTGCACAAGTTAAAGTAACAAATCATGTGGGTGGACCTAGGTTTCTTAGCATACAACGTACATCACTGTGATGTCAAAACCAGTATTCTTTTTTACCTTGCATATTTACCAAGAGATTTGTGATACTTGACTACAAAACTTCATCTTTGTCTTTTATTTTAATAAGCAGTTGGGTAGCAGACATGTTTAAACAATTAGCGCCTGTTTTAAATGTGTGTGCAACTCCAGAACATAGAGTTGCTAGTCACTTTCAAACAGGAGGTAGAAAATGTATTTTTCATTTTGTCTGAATCTGGAGTCTTCAGAATACATTTGTAAAGAGCAATATTCTGATGCACTAATTTGTGTGGACCTTTTATCATATCTTCCTCCTTTTCCAGTAGGAAAGAGCAGAGGAAAAGAACGTGCTTCTAGACTTTTTTTTCCATTTGCTCATTGGAGATCCTTTGGCTTAATGCATTTGATATGTTTCTAATTCAATGGTGTCTTTGGAGTGTACTGGGTGAATTGTATACTGGTCTAAAATGTTGTCTACAGAAACAGGATCTTCACGTTCAAATTGGCCAGTTGCTGGTGAATCTTGAATTGTTAGGGTGGTTTCGCTTACGTTTTCCTCTATGTGTATGTCTTTGTAGTATTCATTGTTTTCTTTCAGATATTGTAGGGCTTGTCTAAATTTACTTAAATTGACGAGTTCTTTTGTCTTTTGTTGGTACAATATTAACTAGTACAATCAAAGATTGATCTATTGGGCATTGTACTCTGAGAGTTTCTACATTTATTTTAAGATCTAATGGTTAATATACTACTTTGCCATAGATGCCGTTTAGTAACTCAGATTGGGGCAATTTGTCTGTTTTCGGTTTAAGGCTTATTATAGCTTGAAATGGGTGTACTGTTTGGATTATAATGCTCTCATACAAGTCAAGTTGTTGGAGAGACTTTGGAAGTGGGAATACCTCTAAGTTATTAGTGACAGCACATGATGGCATTTGGTTATTGTGAAGCTTTGTATCGCAGTAAGTGCACACTATTGAGAGGTCAGTTATTTCATATTTATTTTCTGCTGTTACATATAAAGGTAATTGGAACCACTGAGATTCCTCATTGTCCTCTATTTTGTTGGGCATATCTACTATGTTTGTGCTTTGCTTGTAAAAAGTTCTGCAACAACAGACACATACATGGTCTGGTATTCCAGCACATGTGTTTTCAAACTTAGCTATTTCATTTCTTTTTTGTATTTGCCTGTTAGGAGGTTGGTGTTTGTAAGGATTTTACTAATGTTTCTAAAGTTACTGAATTTTGTCAATCAACTTCAGTTCCAAAATATTTATTTGGAGGAGTTATTTGGCTGTTGAATGTAAGAGAATGTTATTTTCATTTTGCAGTTCTAGAGCAAGACCTTTTGCATAGTATAGTCTGCACACTGCATAGGAGTCCATGGTGTGTAAAGATTTATTTTTCTTTGGTCTTTTAGTTATGCATAGTGATTGAGAAATTGTCACAAATATTTAAAAGATTGTGGGCGTACGTTACACATTGAGCTGCATGTCCATTTGTACACTTGATGGTTTATTTGGACAAAACAAACATTTGGTTCAAATTTTGTTGGGGATGTTTTTTCTATAAGTGTTTCTTTTGCCATAATGGTGTCTCCTACCATTTCATACCCAAAGGACATTACTGTCTATGGCAAGTGTTTTTTTGTTCTTGTTTATAAGCCTCTTCATTGAAATGTGGATCTGTGTTGCTTGTGTGAATCCATTCACCTTCACAGAAGTTAGAACCGATATCTATGTTGACATTGCACATGTTTAGAAGTACTTTTTGTAATGTATTGATTCATTTAGTTAGTGGTTTAATTCTGTTTAAAATCTATATAAATAATGTTCTCTTTAGTAGAAATGTGCTGTCAAATAGAGCTTCGAGAATTAGTCTCCTGCAGTAGTTTTTAAGCGTAGATCATGACTTTTCAGCTGTTTTCATAAGATTGTGAAGAACTCTACAGTGAAACATATTTTGTACAATTATTTTTTTTATTTATTTAAAGTGGCTGCCTTTACATTGGTAGATATAGTGTTAGCTTCATTAGTATGTATTTTTTGTTTGTACACCTTTTTTACTTTTAAATTTTGCAAGAGGTGCGTTACCGTTTTAGTGGTGGCTGGTTTAGTTTTGTTGAGTGAGGTTAGTGGCTCCTTTGTTTTAATGTTTTCTATACATTGTTTTAGAAGTGGATGACTATACGCTTGCTTTTATTCTTGGCGGCTCTATTATTTCTTTCTTTTTTATGGAGTTGCTTTTTAGTAGGCATTTTGTTGTGTCTGTTGGGAAAAAAGAAATGTGGGTATAAAAGTTGTGGAATGCATATGTATGTATTATTGATGAGTGTGTGGGTGTGATTGTAGAGATGAAGAGAGTGCTGTGCAATTGTGTAGAGGGATGATAGGGGTAGTTGGGAAGGTTGCAAGGGTAAGAGTCTGTACAGGTTTGATGGGTTTGGTTTAGTAAGGGAGCAGTGGTGTGATTGAATAAGTAGGGATATTATGATGCTTTGAGGGAAACAGTGGCTGTTGTAATGGTGGTGTTTAGATGGGAATAGCAAGAATGTGAATGTTGTGAATGTTGCAATATAATGAGTACGAGTAAAATAAATGTTGTTGATTCAAAACAAAATAATATTGTAGAGTAATATATCGTGCAAGGACATTGTTACATTTAAAAAGGTATACATTGTATATTAATGTACTTACTTTGTAGCATGTGAAGAGTATTTGTTTTTGGTAGCTGTCTTTGGAAATCGTATATCCTGCAATTGTAAAAGAACGCTAGTGGGTATATGTGGTAATGGTGAAATACTTTTAGTAAGCAAGGTTGTTATTTATTATGGCGGTGTTGTTGTGGAAAAAGTTAATGACGTTGTGTTATGAGTGGTGTACTAAAGTGTGGTAACTATGCTGTTAGAACAATTGCAGTATGATTACTGCTGTTTGGCACATTAGAAGTAATAGGTCAACAAGGGGTGTGAGAAAACAGTGTATTTCTAGGTTATTTTTGTGCTGCTAATTCTAATACAAGAAGTCCTGTGTTTGTGGTGTAATATATTTGTAATGTGTTATAGGGCCTCATTACACGGTAGGTGGTAAGGGTTTACCGGTACCGGTAAGGGCACCGGTACCGGTAAACCCTTACCGCCTTACTACGAGGTCCCTTTGCGGGACCAGACCTTAACGGCTGGTGTAGACCAGCTGTTAAAGTTGGGACCGGCAAAGGACCTTGGTGCTAAATACGGTACCGCAATTTGCAGTACCTTAATTAGCTCCTTCCCCATTCCCATTATGCCCTATGGGGCAAAAATGGGAATGGGGAAGGGCCATGGAGGAAGGGGGAATTACCACCCCGCCAACCTTGGAATGAGGTGGTAATTCCCCTTTCCTCCATGGTGGTACTGGTATGGTACCGGCAGCAACCATGGTGCTAATAGCACCATGGTTTACCGCCTTCCGTGTAATGAGGCCCATAGTGTTTTAAAGAAGGGGGAAACTGTGACTTAGTGGTAATGCAATTATGGGTTGTTGTTGTGGTAGTGTTTGACTTCTGATAGTAGAGGTTGGGAAAGAAGAGTACTTTATATGTAAAGTGAAGTGTTGTATATAACTGCTTTGGTGGTATACACATATGTGTGAGCAGTTGGAGAATGGTGGCAATGTAAGGGAAGTATTGAGAGAGGTTGGAAAGTGTGACATGTATATGGAATGTAAAATGGAAAATGCTGACTGTTTAAAGATGTTTCTTTTTAGGAGCATGTTGATGAAAGTTAAAAAATATAGATAGGCATTTATAGCAGCACTGCGTGTAACTTTTTCTGGAAAAGAAAAGCAGATGAAGATTTGTAACACATTTTTAAGTGGCAGTTGGGGTGTGGAAGTTTAAATTGTTGGCAGTGCATGCATACTTGTCAACATGATCCATGGCAATATGTAGGTGATTGTTTTTCTTTGCATTCTGAGAATTGTACTTGCACATTTTCCATTAGAAAACATGGAGTGCAAGCCCCAGAATGCATAGTTAGCAGGTATGAATGCACTGCCTAGATATTAAACTTCCACACACTAAGTGGCACTTAAAAATGGTGTACAAATGTTTTGCATCTGCTTTTTCTTTGTTTTACAAAAAGGATACTCAGTGCTGATATATATACATATATGCATGCATTTACTTTAATGAAAATGCTCCTAAAAAGAAATATTTTTAAACACACAGAATTTTCCATATTTCATTCCATATAAATGTTGCACTTTAAAAACCTCTAGTCCAGTTCCTGTTTTTTTTCTTGCATTCTGGGACTTGTAGTCCAAGTTGTGTAATGGGAGAAGTGGTATTACAAGTCACAGAATGCAGAGAAGAAAAGAAAAACAAGACTTGATAAGCACCTATAGATTGGAATGGGTAATTTTGACTAGTAGGCATGTACTGCCAACATATTAAACTTGCACACACCAAATGCCATTTAAAAATGTTGTACACATCTTTTAAATCTGCTTTTCCATTTTATACTGAAAAGCTAAACGCAGTGCTACTGTAAAGACATATATTCATTTTAAAATGTTCATGAATATGCTCCCAAAAAGAAACATTTTTAAATGCGCATAATTGTAAGTAACTGCCACTTGATGCGAGCAGGGGCTCAATGCTACAATGCATGGTTTTTGCTAGAGTGGTTGAACAAGAGAATGTGTTTATTGAGCAGCTTATTACATGGTAAATGGCAGGTACCCTGTATCTATACATGTGTAAATGAGTTGAAAAATACTTTATAAAATATAATCGTACCTGTAGTATGTCTTCTTGGATGCAGAAGTTGTTGAATCTGCAAATAGAAATCTTGGAAGGTTTTACAGTAGTTTCTGATGCAGGTGGGTGGCTGTGATTAATAGGAGATTTGTACTCTCAGAGTTCAAGCGTACATCTGAAGTCTGAAACTGATATTACAGGGTTAGGTGTAGAGTTGCCATTGAGGGAGTGTTCCAAACATGAAAGTAGAAAGGGTGGAACGGCTGCCTTGTGCTACATGGTCTGTGGACACAGCGGTAGTCCGTGGAATTCAGACATGCCATTCGGGTTCTTTAATGACACCTGGCATGGAAAGAGGACTGTGGGGATTAGCCAATCACATGTTGTGGTTGTGCTGTATAGGAAGAGAGGGTAGCAGGGGTTTTGTTTTTTCTGTGCAGTGAAGATGGATGCTTCTATTGCTATTAAGAAGCAGAGTTTGTGGATGGTGGGAGATAGTTGGATGCAAGCATTGAAGGTTGATAGTGAATGTTGTGGCATCTGTGGTGGTATTTGATTGCAAGAAGTGGAGGTTTCCTGGTATGCAGTTTCTGGGGTGAACTGTGCAACTGCATTATCATTGTGTAAGAGTATGCTCACTTTAAAAATACAGGCATTATGATTGTGCATTGTGGAGGGACCAGTTTGGGCCATGTGACTTCTGCATCTTTGCATTTTGCCATTAAGGATTTCTTGAAAAGAATATTGTAACTGTTTCCAACTGTGCAGATAATCTTTTCTGCATATCATCCAAAGTAAATATGGAGATGTCCAAATGCATTCAGTCCAGACATGGAAACATCCAGGAAACTTGTTAAAAAACGTGTATGTATTTTTTATATGCTTCAGGGATGCAATACTTTGAGAATGAAAGTATCATTTTGGATGGTGCAAATACTTTTTGGAGCGATGGAGTGCATTTAAATGATGTTGGGAATCACATTTTCCTTTTCAATGTTATAAATGCTTTCAAAAAGTTCATATGAACAACTTGCATTGGAACATGTGGAGTGTATAGTATAGCATTTTTTAGTAGGTGTAGGAAATTAAAATGAAATAAAATGAAAGCCGAACACAATCTGGGTGTTTTGAGGATGACTGGCATGGAAAGGGGACTACAGACACCGTGGACAGCCGTGCATGTCCGGGGACATTGGGAAATCAGGCAATCAGGTTTCCTGGGTGTGGTGTATGGTGTGCAGGAAGACTGGGTAGAAAGAGTTATCTTTGTTGTGTGCAGTGAAAATGGCTCTGGCTATGGCTTTGAGGAAGCATATTTACTGTGGGAGACTCATAGATCCATTGTCTGAACATGTATTCTGAGCACTGTGGATTGTCTTGGATTTGATGAATTTAAAGTTTCATGGTACGTAGTTCGAGGAATGAAGTGGGCGGAATTCCTCACGTTTTGCGAGAATATGATTAACTTAAAACATCCAGACATCATTGTAGTGCACTGTTGAGGCAACAGATTGGCTAATGTTACAAAGATTTCATTACAATGTGCAATGAAGGATATATTTGGAAAGTTGATGGAACTGTTTCCACATTCAAAAATACTTTTTTCACAGATAGCTCAGGGACAAATGTGGATGCGTTTGAATGTATTTTCTCCACAAATTGAAAAAGCAAAAAAGCAAGGCATAATGTGAATAAAGTTGTATGTGCTTTTTTTCAGGATTTTGGGGTGACATCTTCCCATAATGAAAATATTAAATTTGATATTGTCAACATTTTTTGAAGCGATGGAGCGTATCTTACTGATGTGGGCCAAATTGTTCTCAAAAACATTCAAAATGCATTGAAGCGGTTTTTGTGTTTTAGGAGTTGAAGTAAAGAAAAAGGAAAAGCATAAGAAAAGAATGAGAAGCAGTTTTTGTGTACGTTAGAAAAAATAATTAAGTTCAGTAGAATAATTGTTAGGTGAGTATCTAAAAGCGAAGAATAAGAATAAAAAAAAGAGCCAAAAAGAGAAAAAAAGTTCTTTTAAGAGCCATCATTTTTTAATGAAAAACAATAAAAATGATTTTAATTCTCCCACCCCACGCCTGGATTTTTACAGATATCTGCAGACTACTGTGCTGTCTGTAGACTATGCTGGCTGCCAAGGGTCCTGTGAATTTGTTTTCAGTTCTATTTTTTTACTGTGGGGGTGGCTCCTAAAGGAACCTTTTTGTTTTTATTTTGTATTTCTATGGCTTTTTTGTTTTTTTCAAGAGAAGCAAGGTAAGGTGGGAGAGGGAAGGGAGGGAAGGGGCACCAACCACAGACATGGAGGGGCAGGTGGACAGGGGAAAACGTTGGGCGAACAATAACTTTAAGTTGGGGGCAGTGTTTCTCATGCTCTATGACTGCAGCCATTTGTGATGTCATCTTTGATGTCCTGGGTGTTAGTGTTAGCAGTGCACAGTGGTTGCTAAGCTTACCATAACTGGCAAATTTTGGGGCTTTTTCGGTTTTACTTGTAAACATAGTTTTTCATTAGTGCCACTTAACCATAATGTCCCTATTCACTGAAAAAACATTGTTAAAGGGACGTTATGGTTAAGTTGCACTTACAAAAACCCATGAAATTCACTGAAAAAACATTGTTAAAGGGACGTTATGGTTAAGTTGCACTTACAAAAACCCATGAAATTCACTGAAAAAACTTTGTTGAAGGGACATTATGGTTACAAGTAAAACCGGAAAACCTCAGAAATTCACCAGTTATGGTAAGCTAAGCAACCATAACTCACACCACCACTGTGCACTGCTAAGACTAACTCCCAGAACATCAGTTGGTATGTATAGGTATAATGTGTTAGGAGTATGTGATGCAGGTGTTTATGTAGTGCTAGAGTTTGTGTTTGCATTATTGTAGTACATTTAAAAATGTTCTACAACTCTTTTCCATGAACCTTTCCTCTCTTTTACAAAATTTTACAGAGCTTCTGCAAATGCACATACACATTCCTTAACTTTCATGAAAAGGCTCCTAAAAGCAACCATTTTTAACCCTTCACCAATTGTATTAACTTTTTCCCCCACCACTACTTCTTCCATTGTAAATATAAACCTTGCTCCCTAACAGTACTTTGCCATTACCACGTAGCCTGACTAACTTTCTTTGACAATTGCAGGAAAGAAACACATCAGTGCAATCAACAACTGCAAAAATTAATACCCTTTGCATCCGACAAAGTAAGTACATTAATGTACCAGGTATTTGTATGTAATTATAGCAGCACAATTCCACTATATATATTACCCCAGATTACTCCTTTTCAAACCGATATTTCTTTCACTCTAGCCATTATATTCCACCATTCACACTCCTACTATTCCATCTACAGACCACTATTTCAACATCCACTCTGATCGTCAAAACAGCACAATCACCATACAATTCCATCACACCACCACTGCCTTCCTCTCTAACCCAACACCATCACACCTTTATACACTCATATTCTCACAACCTTCCAAAACACACCTTATATAGCACCTCACAATCAAACAGCACTCTATTCATCTGTACAGTCACACCCACACACCCATACACCATAAAAGCATGTACAACTTTCCAATACAACTTTTCTCTTTTCTACAATGCCTAATAAACAGCAACTCTGTAGAAAAAAAGAACATGTAAAGCAGATAATACTAAAAGTACACAACATGCTCATCCACCTCTAAAACAATTTATATAAAACAGTACAACAAAAGAGCTAGTAAGCTCAAACTAAACCATCCACAACTAAAAATGGTAAGGCCCCTTTTGCAAAAACAAAAAGGAAGAAATCATGTACAAACAAAAGCAGACCTTCTAACAAAACCAATCCTCTACCAGTGTTAACTTAGTCACCGTACAGCAATCCAAAAAATGATCTTACACAAAATGTTCCATTGTAGAGTTCTTTACAATCTTATAAAAACATCTGAAAAGTCACAATCTTCCCTTGAAAACTACCGGAGGAGAGTAATCCTGCAAGCTCTAATCGACAGTCCTTTTCTACTGAAAAGAACATTGTTTATATTGATTTTAAACAGAATGAAACCACTAACTAAATTAATCAATGAATTACAACAAGTACTTCTAAACATGTGCAGTGTCAATATAGAGACCCTTTCAAACTTCTATGAATCTTTTGAAAACATCTGTGATGGTGAATGGATACACACAAGCAGCACAGACCTATACTTCAATGAAGAAGCTTATAAACAAGAACAACAAAAAAACAATTGCCAAAGATAATAATGGTTGAGGGTTTGAAATGGTAGAAGACAAAATTATGGCAAAAGAAACCCTTATAGAAGAAAAGCCCCAACAAACGTTCAACCAAATGCGCTTTTAACCCAAACAAACTATGCAGTGTATACATGTTCATGCAGCTTGATGTGTAATGTACGCAAACAATACTTTTTTTTTTTAATGTAGCACACATTACAATGGAATATACCAATCACAAACCATAACTGTACACTTCATATAATCTCCTCACTAAAACTCTGCATTCGGATTGACAAACACCAGCTGCTTATTCAATAACACATTGTTGCTAAATAGTAAGTGCATTGTATTTATTTCTCTATTATTAGCTTTCATTGTTTAAACATGCATTATACAACAGAAGCACTTTTTTCCCACACTGTTGAGAACTTCCCAAAAAGAAAAAATGATTGACTATAACATCTCCAATGGTATACAATACATTTTTTAATGTAAACACATAATGCAATTTGTACACTGATTACTAAAATAATAATTTCTCTTTTTCCCACAGTACATAGTTTTCATGAAGAAATAATTATACACAATTATACACAATCCCAAGCGAGGTGATGTCATCTTTGATGTCCTGGGTGTTAGTGTTAGCAGTGCACGGTGGCGCGAGTTATGGTTGCTTATGTTACCATAACTGCTGAATTTCAGGGGTTTTTCGGTTTTACTTTGAACCATAACGTACCTTTAACAAAGTTTTTTCACTGAATTTCATAGGTTTTTAGTGGCGCAACTTAACCATAACGTCCCTTTAACAAAGTTTTTTTACTGAATTTCATAGGTTTTTAGTAGCGCAACTTAACCATAACGTCCCTTTAACAAAGTTTTTTCACTGAATTTCATAGGTTTTTAGTAGCATAACTTAACCATAATATCCCTGACTTCATATACATGTAACATAGAACATACTAACCCCCTCGTAATGATTTTCATGTCCGCGGACTACTGCCATGTCCGCGGACATATCGAAAATCTGAGCGTGGTGAATGTAAATTTAAATAGTGTGCCCCATTTCCCCTTTGAAGTTGGCTCTGAAAAGAGCCATTTTTTTTTTACAGATGCTTGACAGACACCTGTTATTTTCTTGTTTTTTTTCTTACTTTACTCCTAAAATCTTCACATAACCTTCTCCAAAGCAACCCTTACATTCCAAAATAGAAAGGCATTTCCCGTAAAAGATAAAGAAATGCCACCTTCTTTAAAATTAATAGCATTACTGGCATCAATATTCTCATTATTACAGAAGAACATACCAGCTCTAAGCATGAAGGCACACATGCCTCGGTTGATGACACACCTAGCAATGTTTTGCTGAGGACAAAAAACTGAACTATTGTCCCATATTGCCCTAGGTAGTAATCGCATTTGGAAGGATCTTCATTACGGCTTGAACCAAGCGTTCCAAATCAGCCAACAAAGTAGGGGCACTGACGTTGCCCAAATGGAAAGCAACATAGTGCAAAACTACCACATGCGGATTGTTCATCGTGGCCATATCCTCACAAACTTGTACAATTCCCTGTACATTGCAATCAGGCACAGTGCTCCACACCACCTCCACTCCTTTCACATCAAAGTTCTTTGTAACATGCCTGCATTGAGCGTACTGTTGTAAACCATACACAAACATATCTCCAAGCACCAACACCCTGACTTTCTGTACTTCTGCCATCTTCACCACACACAGTCTCTTTCAACACAAATCCACAACCTCGACATCTGATTGGCTGATCCGTACAGTCTTCTTTCCATGTTGGATTTCCTGGAAAAACCCAGATGTAGCACGCCCTGTCCAGGAACAGCCGCAGTGTCCGCGGACGGCGTCCACTTTACTCTCTGTGCCATTCCCTCATTGCATACAGCTAAGCAATCACACAATACGAATAACGTCCTCAGAACACCCCCATTTTGTGAATTTTCGAACATTTCAGGAAAATTATCATTTCATTATTTAACATATTAACATTACAAATATTATACTTTCATCTTGTACTCTGCACACAATGCTATGTTTCTCCATTAGTAGCTCAGTAGACTAGATAGAATCCCATAATACAATGCTATTTATATGAATGCATCGTTCAAAGCACTAATAACGGTATGATATTTATTGCAATATCCTTGACACTTTTTTCGCAAAATTATAATAAAAATCCCTAGTACACAAATTCCATGAAAAGTACATACACATGTGATGTCATCATTGATTTCATCAATGACATTTGCGATGTCATCTTTGATGTCCTGGGTGTTAGTCTTAGCAGTGCACGGTGGTGGCGCGAGTTATTTTTCATAGCTTACCGTAACTCGCGATTTTCAGGGGTCTTTCGGCTGTACTTAGAACCATAACGTCCCTTAAACAAACTTTTTTTAATATCACGCAAACAATATACAAACATGGCGTGCAAAAACCAACTTCTCACAGATGGCTTTACACAGAATGTTGCAAAGTAAGAATTTATGCTCGTTCACAGTGAAGGTCAGCTGCTTCCATTTTTTACTCGGGCCCCGGAGAGGCTCACGAAGCGGACTATAAGGTTGTATTGTATTTTGAGCTTGACAGACAGAGATTGTGATGAAAGACTTCTCTTGAAGGAGTGTTGCTAAAACGTAAGAGAAGATAAGGATGAAATTTCTGAAACGAAACCACTTTTATATATTATATCACTATGCGAAAGATCGTTCGCACACGCGGAGTCGTATTTTGGGACTGCACTACTCGTAGACAATGGAAATTGCAATTGTACTGTAAGTAACCCTTTAGAATATTTTATACCAAATATAATTACAATAGCGTAGCATTAAAGACCACTCAAGATGAACTTGTTTGTTGAAAGTGGCATAATGTTTTCTACCACGCACTATCACCGCCGAATTGATCCCTGGTCGTTTAGAGGCCTCTGAAAAAGGCAGACGACACAGGGTGGGTTAATAGAAATAATGTAACCGGTCTATAGGCGGTCAAGCGCTCTACTCGCTGTTCCACTTCACTGTAGCCTGTCAAGTGGCACAGCGAGTACAACGCTCGCTTTGACATCCGTGTACAGCTTGCTAACGCAAGTTCAAATGCCGGCAAGGTCGAACTCAGCCTTTCATCCTTCCGTGGTCGATAAATGAGCACCACACACCGTGGTTAATAATAAGCACCGCTTAGATACCTCACGGTTCTTAGCGCTATATGAATGGGAAAATATTATTATTTTATTATTAACATACTCCGTTGCACTATCTTCTATAGCAAATAGTTTCACGCCCTAATTAATAAAATGATGATTTTTAATGAAGATCGGCTGGTGAGACTAATTTATGTTTTTTAAAACAGGTATGTGGCCCCATTTTGCCTATGTCACGATTTACAGACTCCAGCGGATGGGGTCTTCAACTGCCAGGTGCAGGTCCAAATATGTAACTTCATGACCCTCACCATTTTATGGGACAATCGCCAAGGACCAATATGCCCTTACGCAGTACTAGCCGCTACAAACAACATACCAACCAATAGGGTGGTCTAATGGCTCGTTGTTGGAGCAACCTTCCTATTATCAGAGCGACCATTTACTGCTTTTATCATAAACCAACAGCCTATCTACCGCAAAGGAACAACGCGTGGTTCAAAATAAACTTTTGCTGATCGACAGCAGAGACAATAGCAAATCGCTGAATATTCACTAAACATTTCCTGTGAAATAAATGTACTTTACCAAATGTACAATCCTGCTGTTTACTTTTAAACCACAGTTTCAAATTCCGAATTGTGGCGCACTGAGTTGTAAGCTGATCTAACACCCTCTGTACCGCAAAGGAACATTGCGTGCCTCAACATGAACTTTTGCGGATCGACAACAAAGACAAATGCAAATTGCTGAATATTCTCTAAACATTTGCTGTCAAATAAATGTACTTTACGAAATTTACAATCTTGCTGTTTGCTTTTAAATCACTGTTTCATATTCCGAATTGTGGCACTCTGTGTTGTGACATAATATGTGTTGTCTTCTGGGTTCTGTGTAAAGTCACTTAGGACTGGAGAGGACTGGGTGCGTTTGATGACGCACCCTGTAACGTCACGGAGAGAGGCGGGGAATATGAATGCTTTGATAATATCAGGTTTAGGGGCGGGAGATATGATTTAGTGTCGCAAAAGCAAGTCAGCCAAGTCAATAGCGCCAGTCATAGGATTATCACATAATGTCGGCACACACCAGCCGGATTTATCGTTTCTTTAGTGGACAAAAAGTCGGTTGACGCCCATAGGAAATTGTACTATTAGCGGACAAAAGGAGTGGTCTTAAAACACTTTCACCCTGACAAAGAACAATACAAACAACGTTCTCAGAACACCCCCATTTTGTGTAATTGCAACCATTCCGGGACACCGTGAGTGTTCTTAGAGCACATTCAACTAGACAGATTACAATACGGACAGTGTCCTGAGGACACCCCCAGGACACCCCCAGTTTGTGTATTTACGAACAATTAAGTACACCGCGAGTGTTCATAGCTCATTTTTACCTTCCTTGCGAACAAAAATGACTCCGTCCTCTAAACACCCCACCATTTAGTTTATTTACAAAATGTCAGAACAGCCGTGTTCTCCGCGGACAAATCGAACGCAACAAAAACGTCTAGCACATAAAAAACAAAACATTGAACCTATCTCATACTCCCCCACCCTCCCCAAACACTCTTACACACCAACACACAGCACTAAATACAATTTTTTATCAACGTTTCACCGCACTGTACGCAGTCGACGGCCAATACAAGATGGCGGGCGCCACAGAAAATCTGACGCGCTCCACGCCCCTCGCCCCTCGCCGTCCAATCAGCGAACACGTCGCATGTCCGCGGACATGACGCAAGGCCATGGGCCAATCGGGGTGCTGCCCGTGGAGCGAACAGGGAAGCCAATCCGCGAAGCGAACACAGATATCACTAATTTCTTTGCCTTACGTTTTGGTCATTTTATAAAAAACTACTGGACGGATTTACACCAAATTTCCAAAAGCACGCTTTCGGGACCAAGCCCCCGCTCCTGCCGCAAATGTGGTGTAAATCCGTCCAGCGGTTTGGACTGTGGCCGTGCGCAAAGTTTTTTCCCATTTTCTATAGGAAAAAACACAAGTTTTGGGACCACCCCTATAACTTTTCCCCCCCTGGACGAATCCTCACCAAACTTTGCAAAAAAATTCAGAGTGGGCCATATACTTTTTTTGCAAAGTTTGGTGAGGATTCGTCCAGATGGAGCGAAGTTATAAGCCACCCAAAAAATGCTCTTCCTATGGAAACACCAACTTAACCATAACTACATGGACTCTACCGTGTCCATGCAATATACACACAAGTGGACACTGTTCAATTCACATGCAGAAATAACTCTTCCATTTGCGCAGACCGTTAATGCAAATTATGCACACAAAATTGTAATTTTGAATAAATAATGATTTCATATTTTATGATTGACAGATTTGTCCTTTAAGTCAAATGTAGGACATGCAGTTTAGCGTTATGACTCGTATACAATGATTCTCAACTATTGAGATGGGGCGTTCCCGTTTTGCAAAGTGCTGTGTTTATTTTCACTTTTATCTGAAACATGATGGATCACTGGGAAACATGCACGATACACAGTCAGAATAGAATGTGAGCTAAATGCCATCTGGATGAATAAAACGAGATTAATAGCTTGCGGTAGGCGCATTTTCAAAAAACGAATCTCTTTTAGGTAACAGCAAATATGCATTAGCATAATGATGTTCACAGGTGAACAAAATACCAGTTTTACTTTCATTATAGTGTTTCTTGTTTTGCAGGCAGGGACATCATGTGCAAACGTAGTGGCAATACATGACAATGTTCCAATAATAATAATACTAAGATTATTATTATTATTATTATTATTATTATTATTATTATTATTATTATTATTATTATTATTATTATTTAAAAAAACACTATGATATCAGCCAGGTATTCATGTCTTATGTGAAGTATTTACAGTAAATGATAGTTTTGCTTTCTCTATAGTGATAGTTCTGTTTCTGTTGCCAGGTATATCATAGAACCAGGTAGTGACATCATGTACAAACGCAGTGGCAATACATGATGGCGTTCCAAAAATGATAATAAGAATTCTAATAATAATGGTAATAATAATAGCAACAATAACAATAATAATTAATAATACATATTTGTTGTATACACACATACACACACGTCTTATTGGAAATATTTCCAGCGAATGACAAAGTTCTCACGTTATTTCTAGGTAGCCCCATTAAATGACATGTACTCAAATCAATTGCCATATATCACTAAGAAAGACAATTCTCAAGGCATGTGCTAGGCAATGAGTTCATCTACTCAGTGACTAATACCGTATGACAGGTACTGCCATCAGAGTGTTAGGTAATCACATCATTTGCCAGCTAAGGGACACATTTCTATACACTTCTGCCTTCCTTGAAACACCTTGAACTTGTGGTTACATCGCCAAACAACAAAAGCACTGGAATGTTCCTATTGTGGATAATAAAGTTACCATAATTGGGCTTCCTCCATGCATTGCAGAGTTCACCTCAGGTTGTTCTTGAATTTCATGTTTTCAATCCTTGCGGATTTGGTCCTCTGCTGAGCAGAGATTACATTCAAAGTGAACATAACCTGTCTGGGCAATTACCATTTCCCGTTCCTTGTTTTGCTCCTCGTGTCTTGTAGGATCTATGATTACATGCATTTCAGCTGTGATGTTATGTGTGCCATTAAATTAAAAGTAGCACATGTCAGTTTATTTAGGAACCATCACTGGTGATTTTTTTTTTTAGATATTCTTGCTTTGCACTGCAACCATGCCATCCCTTTAACTAACTCAATAGTTACACTGGGACTCTGGGTGGAGTCAAGGCATGACATTATGCACGTGCCCACTGGGCATGGTCTACTGCCATGCCCATTCAGTCCATTGATTGTCAAGAATGTCCTAGTGGATGCATTGGACCTCTAGGAATGGCCAGGAGTTTGGGTGAGGGCCATGCCCCAGGGACAGAGTTCTTTGAACATAGCAACTGGTCATTCCTGGCATGGCCATAGGCTATTATAACAGTACATATTGTTGCTCTTGGAGGACCAAAGACCAGGTCCAAATGCCAGGTTCTGTAGGGACATGCTCCAAGTAAAAGGACCGACACAGTGGACAAGCTGGTTCTCTAGGAGGAGACATGGCCATGTCACATGGCCACATTCTCAGGGGACATATTGTTGTTCTTGAACTTACTTTGTTGTTCTGTAAACAATCTGTGATCCCCAAGCTGCCTTCTCGGGCCACTAGTGTGGCTTTTAACTAATGCTAGGAGTAAGACCCGGGCCTTCTCTATCTGCCGGAGGGTTCTCTCAGAATTCGCATACCCATAGCTCTCCATAGGCCGATTTAAAATCATACTGCAGGTTCGGGTCTCTGCCTAAAGAGGAGACCCAGGCAGGGTCGGATTGAGCCATAAAATTGTCTCGTGCACCAATTAAAAATTGTCCTACAGTTGCAAATGACTATTAATTCCTCTTGTGAAACTGTTGGACTAGGACCAAAGGGGAAGTTATTGGATAAAATGTGATGCAAATTGAGCATTTTAAAGATAATTTATTTAGTAACACTGGTCCACACTAGTAGATGCATAGTGAAGTAACTCATCTAACTGGCCCACATTGGTAAAAAAAAATGGCCCACTTTGACCCAAAAAACTGTCCCACACCAGCATTTTGCCCAAGCCTTGTCCCAGGGTACTCATGAATTCAGAGATCGTTCAGACATTAGTTGTGCATGATCCTCTGAATGGATGAACTGAGGAACAATCAGCTGTGTCTCTCCAACAGTAGCCACTACACCCTCTGCTTTCCATTGGGCAATCCCGCTCATTAGCAGGGCAAGGCTCCCAGGTTAATCCCAGACTGCTAGAGCGGGAATAAATGCAGTGACATTATCCATACTGCACCCAGTACACTTGGTCAACCTCCAAAATCGTGGTTACAGGTCCATTACAGGAACATATTGAAACGGAGCAGCCAGAGGATGTCGGTTCGAAACTCATAACCCTCTACCTTTTGTTCTTTCATATTTTCTTTAATGCAAAGTAACAACCCACCATTTGGCAGTGATTATGCACGCCATTGCTGTCCAGCCACTGTATACATTAGTTGTTTTTTTTTTATTGAAATTTGTTTAGGTTGAGAATATCAACTTTTTCAACAAAACAATCCTTTACACTTGACTTCATTTAGTACATACACGATGAATATCAGCACAAAAATCATAATGAACAAAATAAGCACAATATGAGGAACAATTATTTCAAGATAGTACATACAACATCAAGGTGTCAGAGTGTAAGTATCATAGAATCAAGATTGCTCATTACTCTTACAGGTTTGCATATCTCCACTGTAATGGGATGAAACTAGGGTCTTCATCAAGAATTGCATGGTATGTCAGAACAATAAATAGTACCACAGATATCAACAAGTATTTTTAAACATAAGTATATCTCTTTTAAAAGTTGGTATTTGATGACCATCAGTGTAGTTAAGATCATTAACTCATAGTGACTTGAGTCATTTACACTATTAGGTTCACACAAACTAAAAGCTGCAACACTTGTTCAGTTAAGCCATTATTATATGAACATTTTAGCATGCTACTTCAAGAACAATATTTATATATATTAATTTCATTAAGTTTCCATCTTTTATCTTTTACTTGCACACCAAAGCTAGATAATGATGGAAAAATAAGATTTAAAAGGATGCAATTTAAGTAATGTTTTCTACATAGATCGAAAGTTATTCACAAATATCCAAGGCAAATACTTATCTAGCCAATGATATCCACACACTCTCGCAGAGTGTGGCACAGTGTTCCAGCTGTGTGTTTGGTGTTGCTGGTGGTGGAGGCTGGTCTGTTGTGCCTCTCTGGCCTCACTACTGGAGTTTGCTGAAAGACCTACATACTACTATGTGATTTATAAGGCCTGTCTGCATTCTAGATTGGAATCTTCGGAAGTCCTGCAGAAGTCCCATTTCTACTTCACCCGATCCTCGTTTCAGCCTTTAAACACACTGCGCATGTGTGTTTGGTGTTCGGTGGGCGCGTGGAGGTGTCAGCGTGTAGGGTTCCAATTAATGACTGATGCAAGTTTATCTTTGGTGAGTTTTTCTTTGACACTCAGTTGGTCAATCTCATTGGCCTCACTTTGCCCGTAATGACATTTGGACTTGGACGATCGCCGTCTTCATATAGTGATCGCTATTCTAACCTACAGTGAACTGACGCCCAGTGAACACTTGCCTCTACTCTAACTGGGATTAGCAGTGTGGTGTGGCATGTTACCATCTGTGTTTGGAGCCTACTAACTTGCCATGTACTCTAAATTTCTTTCTGGCTTCCTCTTCTCCAGCTAAAGGAAGCTTATGCTGTACTCTATGAACTTGAGTATTGGATCTTTCTGAACTTGGACTTCATGGTGTAACTTACTCCAGAAGTAGTCCACACTTCAATTTAAATTGATTGACGGCGCAAAGTGGAGAGAAAAAAACTTGACAAATTGTAGGGTAACTTGTATGTCCGTGCTAGATGTTGTACTCTAGGGAGTGACTGTGGGCCTTGGTGTCTTTGAACCCCTGGTGTTAACAGCAAACAGTGTTGTGGCTTGCGTTACATTTTACTCTCTGGTTGCATGAAAGCAGAAGCAGGGTTTATTTTGTGGGTGCCTAATTGTAGTTTTGTAGTTCAACTTGCATCACCAGGCAACGTGCTGTATCACAAGGGGTGACTGTGGGCCTTAGTGCCTTTGAACCCCTTCTGTTAAAGGCCACTAGTTTTGTAGATTATGCTCTAACTGTATTACCAGGCTGCATGAAAATAGAACTATACTTTCCTGCAGGGGTGACTGTGGACTGGAAAATGAAACGCAGCATAGAGGTAGCCCCTCCACCTGTGTTCAGTGGTCAAGTTATTCTTGACATACATTGTGTGGGGAAACTGTGGGCTGTGGTGCATTTGTACCCCGACAGGTAATGGAACCCTGTACACTGCCTTGTGTTTGTCCGCAGTGTGGTGACCTTTCCAGTCTCGGTTCATCCCCTATGAGGGTGAATGCGGCCCAAGGTGCATTTGAACCCTGACAGGTGAGTGAACTGAGTATAATGAAGCCACATTTTGTTAGACATCGGCATGACGGTGGGACACTTATTCTGTGAATAACTAAAGCTTAAAAAGTTGTGGCAGTCCCTTTATATAACTCCATCTTTTGAGCTTGTTGAGTCTTTCTACTCTGGCCTAAGGGCTAGGGGGCTGTCTTTGGGAATACAGCTCTGGGATCTTATTTTACACAAACACTGGAGCAGTATTATGTTTGGAACTTTGTTGAGGGTGTTATACACGAATGATCCTCTGATACCTTTGTTCCTGCTATGCAAGAAGGTTTAGTTGTGCTATGTGAGTTACGCATGCTTGTACAGGTACTTTGAACGGCCCTTTGTAAAAAAAAATAAAAAAAATTGAAAGGCTGTTAGCTCGGTGTGGGATTTCACATTGGTTGTACATGATTTTCACCTCTTGCACAGTATCGATTAGAGCATGTTCTGACTAGCACAATCTGTCCACAAATCTATCTGTGTGATTAACAGGAGGTTGGGGGTTGTTCCATCTCTAGTCAATTGGACATATCTGTTTATTTGAAACTGACCATGAGTCGATCACTGAGAAGTGGAAATCGCATGGGCAAATCTACAAAAGCTCTTGTGAAAAGTTCTGTTGGTAAATTATCAAACAGTGCCTTACCTTTGTTACCTCCTTGTAAAAAATCGCTCCTTTCCATGTTGGTAACCATGCCCTCTGGGTCGTTGCCAGCAGACACAGAGCGCGCACACATTCCTTCTTCACCGACACGCTTGGTATCTGAGGAGGATCACATCCCTACTGTGGCTACCTTAGGTTTGAACTTACCTTCATTTTCAGTTAAAGAGGCAAATGATGATGAAGGGAAGATAGTCTGTGAACCCCCTCACTAAGCTGACTGTGGTTGTTCAATGAAAGATGATTAGGAAGGTTTTGCGCACATCGCTGACACCTCCATGCTTGCGCCTGCGATTATGAGTGAGTTAGGAACACGTGTACGGTTATCCCTTGGCCCTTCATCGCCAGCATCTAAGTCTTATGCATTCCGAGAACAAGTACACCTTCATCTCCCTGATACATTTACTTACAAGGAATCTAGTGAACCTAGAAGGGAAACTTTATATCCATTTCACCAGGGGCCCGGAATGATTATAGTTTCTGGTCAGGGAGATACCTCTGACACTCACTCAGAAGCCATAGGTTCCTTTCTACAATCTCTTTTGGTGATCATGATTTAAGAAAAGTTGGTGTTGGTTACGTCCCTCCGAAAGTAGCTGACATACAATCCTCAATACCGGAGGTTTCTCCCACGGACAACTTTACTCATGAATTACAAAATGTTCTGGTGATTACAAGAATTCTCAATCTTCTTGACAAAGGTCATGAACTAACCCACTGTTCACTGAGAAAAATGCAGGGCTCATTAGCTTTCATAAAAGAAAAAATCAGCAAACTAGAAGAATACATTTTGTCTGAGGAACAATCAAAATCTTTCTATCTTAACCAAATAGAATAAATGATGACTATGTATCAATAAATTGTCGTTCCTTGTATGCTGGCTGCCCCTGCATACACCCACCCCTGCAGGTCACCGATATGTGGCAGCCGAAGGGCAAGCCTAAGGGCCTGTCTGCGGCTGTCAGCATCGGGCAGCAAGGAACTAGCAGCCTGGTCTCACTGTACTCCTCTGTACTTTGCCTTAACGTTCCTAAAACTACCTGCATTGTCCCCTTCTCCGACCATCTGTGTACTACCACCATCACCATCTACACACCAGCCTGTGTCTAACAATCACCTGTTGATACGCACTTTCCTGTCCATGATTGCCCATACCTTGCCGCATGTCTGCCTCCAACCCTCGGAGGACCTGCAGTTAACTTCCATACAGTATGCCAAGTAACTAAGTATTGCATTGTATCTTGCCGTCTATTTGCCTATATGACCCCCTGTCGACACCTCTTCTGCCACTGTTATAAAGCACGTTACATGTGCGCAATCCGTGTCAATAGCATCCACGCTACCCATCCAGTTCAATGCGAGCTATATCATGCTGTTATAAACTGCGCTTAACTGAGTTATATCTTGATGTTATAAATTGCGCTTGTCTACTGATACCCTGCACTCTTAGCCTATAATGCAACTTTCACATCTAGGAGGACCCTGCAGCTGCCTTGCATAGCACTCTCTAGGCCATACTGAGATTTATTTTACCCATGCATTACCATACTGTTACGCCCTTCCTGTCTACTGCTACACCGCATTTTAGCCCATTTACTTGATTCTCAAACCTCATATCTATTCTCGAATCTAGGTGAATACTGTAAGTGTATTTAGCCATTGCAAACTACTGTGTTTTCAGTTGCTTTAGCCATTGTATCTAGCCATCGCACACTAGTGTGCCTTCTGTTGCTTACTTGATATTCGAATCTAGGTGGTTCTCCGCCCCTCTTAGCCATTGCAAACTAGTGTGTTCTCACCTGCTTACCTGATTCTCGAATTTAGCCATTGCAAACTAGCGTGTTTTCAGCTACTCACCTGATTTTCGAATTTAGCCTCTGCAAACTACTGTGTTTTCAGCTGCCTACCTGATATTCGGATATAGGTGGTTATTTGCCCCACTTAGCCATTGCAAACTAGTATGACATTAGCGACTTTATGATTCCAACACTTAGGTGAATCTTGGCACCACCTATCCAATGCAAACTAGTGTGACATCAGCTACTTTGTGATTGTCACACTTAGCTGCTACACGCATCTTAGCCACTTTTGCCTACTTCGCATTTAGATGTATAAATGTAATTTAGCTGTTACTCAATGCATATTAGCCAAATTGCTATACTTGAATCTAGCTACTACTACATGCACCTTAGCCACTTTTTTGCCTACCTCACATTTTGATGTATAAATGTAATTTAGCTGTTACTCAAAACTAGGCGTAACGCATCTCCTCCCAGCCACACTGCTCTACCTTTAACCTAGGTGTCACTCATTGCATTTGTAGCTACATTGTAGCTAATTGGGGTTAACCAAGCCTATACCCCAGCCTCCCAACACTCCTGCCACCGCTACTTAGTATGTGTCCATTCACTACCAACCTGCTTGCATGCCTCTTGATCCTTTTAAACACTGCAACACAGCTCAAGATGGCTCCACACTTACCCAACACACCATCCCTAACTGGACCTAACAACCAGGAACCACACATAGACATAAATAGTCTTCAGCCACTGCGACCCACTAGCCTCCCTCGTGCTACCATAGAGAGGAACCTAGGACTTAGAGCCAGACTAGCCAAAATCTATGAGCCCCTTGCCCGCTCACTGCCCACCATACAGAATTCCAGAGTGCCGCGCCTAAACCTAATTCCTCTACAAAAACCTCCAATTCACCTCAAAACATCAACCCTAGACCACCTCACAACTCCCCCATTTACGCCACTCCTGAATCAACACATGGCAAGCGTCATACTACTACTCTTAAAAACACAGATAGCCCCAAAATTAAGGGCGCCTTGACCAAAGCCAGGCCGCTAGTAGCTCATGCTACAGAAATAGCAGACTTAATCCTTAAAGAAGACCTTGACTTCCTCGCTATTACCGAGACCTCGCTACACCCAGCAGCAGGCCCCATGATCATGCTGGCAGTGCCAGATAACTACTCTATCCTGAGACAAGATCGCCCCAATTCCAGAGGAGGGGGTGTCGGCATTATCCATAAGTGCAGTCTTACCATTAGACTAGCAACTTCTTCCAATGTCCCCTCATGCGAAAACATTATCAGTCAAACTTCCACTTACCAATACCCAAACTCTCAATATCTATCTGATCTACCGCCCGCCAGGTCCCATCGGCACCTTTGATGAAGACCTCAACTCTATTCTATCCATCAATCTTAAAAGCTCTACTCAAGTTCTCCCCTGGGAGACTTCAATCTGGGCTATAATGACCCAGAAGACCATACCGCCAGTACTATAGTTAACACTCTCACTGAGCTAGGCTTTGGGCAAAGATGCACGGCACCCACTCATTCAAAAGGTAGAATACTTGACTGGGTAACCGATCACAACTGCCAAGCGAATATCACAAATATCTCACCCCTAGCCTGGACTGACCACCATCTGGTATCATTCATGCTTTCTACTGACCGACCTCCACCTCTGCCTACCATTATGGCCCCATCTACTCTCACTAGAAACAAGAGAAATATGACAGTAGAAAGACTCATCCCAAACCTACTCCCCACACTCAACATACTCCCTGACAACCTTGACCCTGAAACCTTAATCGAAGAATACAACAAGATTATGTCCACCTCGCTAGACCTTATCGCCCCCCTTAAACTCAGACCAAGCAAACCAAAAACACACCTCAACAAATGGTACACACCATTCCTTAAAAACCTTAGGCAGCAGAAAAGAAACTGCGAGGCCACTTGGAAAAAATCCCCCTCAGTCGCGAACAAACTAAAACTCTCCAAACTAGCCGCACTCTACAAAAAAGAAATTTATATGGCTAAACGAACCTCCTTTGACTCTCGCATATCCCAAGCAAAATCCAACATGAAAGAACTCTTCTCTATCCTCAAAGAAGTAGAAACCCCCATAGTACCCCCTGACACCTGTACTAAAGATAAAAACTGGTGTTCAGAAATAAATTCAAAGTGCCCTAGCAAATAAGATCACAACCCTCCAAAGTAAAATCTCCAGCAAAAAAGCCTCCCTCAATGTCAGCCTCCCTCCGAAAATTCCGGACAAGCTCACGCCCACAGATATCACCCGCTTCAAATTCTCCAAAGTCAACACACTTGAAGTTGAAAAAATCATCCTGTCCTTGAAACCATCCAATTGCCAGGGAGACCAGTGCCCAGCACAGCTTATCAAAGACGCTGCCCGTGACCTCTCCCCTTTCATTACGAAACTGATCAACGCCTCCTTCGCCACTGCCTCCATCCCCACCAATTTAAAACAATCTTGGGTACGTCCACTACTGAAAAAACCTACACTTGACCCAGCCATACCCACAAATTACCGACCCATAACGACCGTTCCCTTCCTACTAAAAATCTTGGATAAGGTCGCCTATGTACAAATACAGAAGCACCTGGAAGATCACCCACCTCCTAGGATCCAGACAATCAGGGTTCCGTCCTCAACACGGGACTGAAACTGCACTCATTGACTTAAAAGCCCAGATCGACATGCTCAGAGACAATGGACAAGCTGCCCTACTCCTCCTCCTCGACTTATCTGCAGCTTCCGATTTGGTCGATCACTCTGTCCTATGTACACACCTCCACTCTTCAGCGCACTTCTCTACTGAGGCCATCACCTTGATCACATCATTCCTTAATGGCAGAACCATGAGGGTTTTCTCTCCCACTGCTGCAGCAGACCCTGTACCGATCACCTGTGGGGTACCACAGGGCTCCTGTGTCTCCTCCACACTGTATAACATATTTACCAAGCCCCTTTTCGACGATTTGGATCATCTCGGTATCACCTACACTAACTATGCAGATGATACCCAGATCCTCCTTCCACTTTCTGGAGATTATGGAAAGGATTTGGCTTTGCTAAATAGGGTATACATCATCATCCAGGCATGGATGGCAACTCATGGACTATGCCTGAATGATGATAAAACAGAGCTAATCATCCTGGGTACCCGGTCCAGCCTAAGGAAACTGAACCCGGCCTACAATTCTTTAATGATTGACGGGAACAACATCACAGTCGGACAGGAGGTCAAAACATTGGGATTCTACTTGGATTCCAACTTTTCCTTCAAAAGACAAGTGAGCTCCCTAGCATCCTCCACGGCATACACATGCAAATTAATCCGAGCAGCCAAACCATTTCTATCAGACACTAGTTGCCTTACACTCGCTAGAGCCCTCTACTGTCCCGCCTCGACTACTGCAACGCCCTCTACCTGGGATTGTCCAAGGCCACCACCAGCAAGATACAAACCCTCCAGAACAACGCTCTCAGAGCAGCCTTGGGCATCTCTAGAAGAGAACATATCACAGGAATCAGCCAACAGAACAACTGGCTCTCCACTAAAGATAAAATTCTTTCAAAAACGGCATCACTCACCCACAAATCTCTTAACAATGCTGCCCCAACATACCTGATCAATAGATTTCACAGACAGTCCTCTCTAAGACCCGTTAGAACAGCATATAAAGACTGCCTATCCGTCCCCAACTACAAACGCGCCACCATAGGAGGAAACAGCTTCCCGTGAAAGCAGCCAAACTGTGGAACTCCTTGTCTCCAAACCTCAGAATGGACTTGCACTACCAGAACTTCCGCTCCAAGCTAGTCTCATGGCTGCAATCGGAGGCCCACTAGGATTACTAAATGCCGCACTACCCGCACACACTGTAACCACGTGTGCCTACCTGTTTACATGTATATAATTCCTATCTGACCCACTGCATCTTTGTATATAACATTGATTTACCTCTTTGTCTGTATGTATATTTTATGATGACTCCAACTAAGCTTCGAAAATTCCCTTGGGTACTCTTGCGCATTATAAATAATAAACATAACATACCATCTAGCCCCCTGGTAACTTCACAGGGAACGCAAACAGTTAACATGGTCTGTGATACTTATCCATCACAAAGAACATATTCCCAAGCTTTACAAGGCTCAAAGGTTTTTGTATCAGAGCATGGTAGTAATGAGCCTATTAATCTTCTGGAGGTGACTAAACTCCATCACGACCGTCTGCTACAAGTTGAACAGCTGCTGTTTACTGACCTATCAAAATCTCAAGTCCCAGTGGCATCTGACTCGCTAAATGGAGTGACGGTGACTGTTAAGGAGCTAACTCCTTCCCCCGATAGTCCTTCAGCTTTAACAGATATAATCGATTTTCAGGCAGTTGTAAAGTCCCAAGATTATTTACTGGTGACTGACACAAGTGGGAACAATGCGGGACAATCAGGGATGCAGTTCATTTCTCGAAAGGCGAAGACATTGTTTTTGAGAGCCCAAAAACGGATAAATTCTGCCAAGGTTAAGCAGAAACAATTATCTCAAACAAGAATCATGGTGGAGTCAACCCCATCACTTAACAATGATATTGTTCCAGACCCGACTAGAAAGTCCCGTCCAATTGCAGATGATCTGGCACTTAATCTTCTGGAACTGAACAAGGAAAGTCAGAAACATCTTCAGATTAAGGCTGCAGGAAGTGGTGATGTTCAGGTGTCTGATACAAAATCAATGGGAAAACCTCTTGAAAAGACCCGATCGCAACTACACACCTTTTTTCCTAGCCCTGAAAACAAAAAGGCAGCAATCTCCACAATAGAAGTTGATTGCCGCCAGCAAGTACAAAAAAAAAAGAAATTGTCAGGTTGACACCTTTATCAACCAGTGAAGGATGTCACAAGGGTCCTGATCTACATGTTGACGTTAACTCCATTGTCCCAAAAGACGTGGAGATGGTTGAGCCTGGCCTGGATCCGCGTGCACTGCTTAAGATGGTGAGTGAGGACAAATCCTTGGTTAAGGGGGTCACCTAACCCAACACTCCTTCTGTTGGGAATTTGTCATTTTCGGAGATCCCAAAACAGATGAATCAAATACTCGGCTAGGTAAGTGATTCAAACATAAATGAAACAGTGCAGATCAATAAGTCATTTCTGATGAATGCATTCTACCAGATCCCTTCATTATGAAATCTTGCTACCAATGATATCGAATGGGTCAAATTAGCGAGTCACAGCAATCTTAGAGTGTTGTGTAAATTCCAGTCCCAAATTATCACCAAACTTATTTTAGACTTTAAGGACGATTTTGCGTCTTTGGGCCTCCAACCACACTTGTTTGGGGACATGGAGGACACAGGGTCCTTTTTGGATTTTGCCTTGCCTGTGTCTCAGGGCAGAGTTATGGGGGGTCCAGATATGTCAACCAATGGGCTCCAAAGTAGAGAATTAGCACAGCAATTGGCTCCGCTGACCCATGTATTAAGTGGTCTAACCTGGCTGGAGCCCTTTATAAAAGTGGCAGCATCATTGAAGGAGAGTATCTCTAACTCATAACTATCGAGTATTGTTCTTGCATCATGGAATTTTTGTGGCGTGAGGAATCTTACAGTATGGAATAAAATGGTGGGGATTCAAAATGCCCCAGAAATTTTACTTTTAAAAGAAACAATGTCCTTGAAAGCCATCGTTTTAGATGCTTTTGTGTCGTTTAGTGTATCTGCCCGTCGTAATGAGATAGGCCGTCCCAGTGGTGGCATTGCTATTCTTATCAAAAATAGCCTGAAATTTACGGCAATCTTTTTGGACAAGTCGGATGCCTTCCTATTTGTGTAATTGTGTATTATAGGTCATACTATACACTAATTTCTGCTGGTATCAATTTACTGGAATCCTAATGCCGAACCGTTGGAAACTACGATAAAGGCATTCAATCAGATATTGTCCAATGTTTCGTTGATCTATCCACGGCATGAAATCTTGATTGGTGGAGATCTTAACGCACCTCTAGAATTAGATGAAAACAGTTCAGCCATTTGTTATGCCACCCCTTATGCAAGGAAGTCTCGAAGCAGAGGGAAGCTTTGGACTGAGTTCTTTGAAGCTTAGAACATTTATCCAACCTCCCTCGCTTCTCATAATCCAACAGTTTCATGGCAGCGTGGTAATTTTCACTCACTAATCGATTATGTTCTGGCAGCTTCAGAGATGTCTGGCCTTCTTGATCCGATCGTAATCTCGAATGTAGGTTTGGGTGATCACAGTTTGTTGGGCACCAGGCTACATCTCACGGTTGAAACCTTTGAGACTTTTTATATATGCCAGCAAAAAAGTCAATATTGGCCAAGTATAAGAAGAAAGTGAAGGAAATACACCAAGATCATTATAATCTTGAGAACCAATGCATGATTGAACATCTATGCAAGCGCAACGAAAGGGAATTGTGGGCCATTTTAAGGAATCTCTCAGGCGTGCCAGACATTAGCATGGTGGCCACAAAAGCTGGATCCACCTGGCGGGCCTTCTTTGGAAAAAAATGTAAACTGCCTCTTTGCCATTGTGAACAGGAGCTTGATAAACCTTTGATGCAGATTCCAGCTAAATGCCAATGGGAGACAAAAGATGTAATCTGGGCAATTTCAAAACTGAAGTTTTCTAAAGCTGCAGGTCCCGGCGGGCTGCCTCCGTGTGTTTTCAAGGATGACCCGCATTTTTGGCAAAAGTATCTGCTCACTCGCTATCAACCAATCTTCAAAATGAGACTAATACCTCCATCTTGGTTGATGGCGATAATTATACCAATCCATAAAAAGGGCCCATTGGATAATCCCGAAAATTTCAGGCCTATTGCCCTGATGGATGTAGCGGGGAAAATCTTTGCTCGTCTCATCTTGAGCGAATTGGAAGCCTCTATCCCCTCTGCTATACTATCTAAAGCCCAGGTGGGATTCCGCACGGCGATGGGTACACAGTTAAATGCTTCCATTCATGCACATCTCTTGATGTCTTCATGCACACAGTCCAACGGTCCCATTTATATGGCATCTTTGGATTTATCATCTGCGTTTGACAGTGTTCTCTGCACTCGTCTTTGGCGGAAAATTCTGTTTTATGGAATTCCCTCTCATTTGGTAGTGTTAATTGCGTTATTGTATCAAAATACCTCTTACAGGGTTCGTATTAATTCTGATGGTCTACTGTCTGATAATATTCCAACCAGTATTGGAGTGAAGCAGGGATGTAATTTGGCTGCTGTCTTATTTAACTTGTACTTGGCCTATATTGAGAAAATATGGGATGTAAACAACATCTTCCCGGTTAATTTGGGCAAGTTGTACCTGAATTGGTTGGTGTTCGCCTATGATGTCATGCTTTTTGACAGAGTACCCTTTGGGTTACAGAACAAATTGAACCTTTTTCAAGAGTAACTTGACGATCAACTCAGCTAAGTCGAACATTATAGGTCTTACGGTTAAGAGAAAACCACATGTCTTTAAGTACAATGTTGACTAAAATCATATTAACATCATGAGTGAGATAACCTACTTGGGCTATCACTTATCTAACAGCAACTCTGTTATTAAATGGCAAACAATTCTAAATGCCATATTATTGCAACTGACTGTACAGATGAGATTCGTCTACCATCGCCATTGCAAGTTCTCATCCTTCCCCTGATATATTTCTACCAAATGAAGGTCGAGCCCATCTTATAGTACAGCTTGGATATTTCTTTGTTGGACATGGGCCCTACCTTGAATAAACTTCAAGGCAACATCTGGAAAAAGGTGTTACGTCTTCCGGGATATCTGCAGAACCCCATTCTGATACATGAACTAGGTCTATACCCATTAGCTGATAGGTATGAACGGGGTATGTTTAACAACTATATGAAAATGTTGTCTCCACCTTCCAACTCTCTGTATGAGGATTTTCAGTTGATGTTAATTGATGGCCATTCAGCTTCAATCTCCACCTATCAAAAGCATATGAATCAGGTGTTAATTTCTTTGAATTTGTCAAAGCATGATACAACTGAGTCCCCTGGGTTGTTAAAGAAACGGTTCTTCATGAATGCGTGGGCTCACAATTCTGACTTAATTGACAAGATACATGTCATTTACCACCTATGCCAAATTTAGACATGCATACACTCCACATATGCAATATGTCTTGTGCTTCCCTGATAAGAATGCCAGAATGATCTATATGAGATTTCGTCTTGACCTAATCCACACAGGCACTCATATCTGTAAATGGTTTGGTCAACGTGAGTCTGGGGTTGGAGAGACCTACAGGTTCGGTGTGAACTTGAACAAATCAGAATCTTTAGAGCACTTATTTCTGTATTGTGCGCATTTTGAAACACAAAGACTGAAATGTCTAGGCACCTTTATGGGAGTTAATTCAGGTTGTGAAAGCCAAATGGTTTGGTTGTGATGCATGTGGGGCCATAGCAACTCAATCATTTTGGCGACGGTGAGACTTGTGATTATAATTGAGGCGGCATTAAAGGAAAAAAATGGTGGGTTGCTAATGGCAAGTGAAGGGGTATATTTTTTTTGTATTAACACTCTTATATTTGTAATCATGAGGGCTAGCGTGGCAATGATTTGTATGTGAATCCTGTGAACATTTTTACAGCTGGTGATGGGGTTTTAAGTTTTAGAGATGAAATAATGAAATTGTAATTATTTGTAATTATTTGGTTTTAAGAGATGGAACATGTTCCTTTGCATATTTGTATATTTGTATATTTGTTGTGCTTTTCATTTCCTGTGAATTTTTTGTAAAGGTGTAATTAATTTTACTACCAAAAAGAAAAGAAAAAGAACACTCTCGCTATCTTATTGAGAGCAGTAGCAATCACTGGGTTACAGGGTAGAATGGTACATGGGTTGGCGTATTATCAAATCAGGTTTAGAGGAAAGTCCATGCTGTCACTTGAGAAGAACGTGTGACTATCTAAATTTGAGTATCAACAAATGTAATTGTTGCAATGTTGAAGGCATCATTAGATGTTGTTCAGGTTTAGAGCATTAAGAAACTGCACTATTGCAATATTTAGAGACACATTTGTGGCATTAAAAATGACAGTCCAGATATCTTCTGTAGTTAAGGTAGTAAAGTGTTGAAAATATTTAGAAAGATATATCTTTCTTAGGTTGCAAAAAGCTGGACAGTCTATAAAAAGATGGCACAGCGTTTCGTTAGCTAGCACATTTTTACAAAATGTGCAAGAGGCGGCTTGTGCAGTTAGTTGCATTAGTTGTTGTGGGAATGCCCTTCCCCTTAACAGGGTTAGCTAGTCCACATACTGCCCTTCTGTACCTCCCTCACAGTAACACCATCAAGTTGTGTAGAATGATTGAAAGGCACAATGAGCTAAATAAAACCTTCTACCTACCAAAGTGAGTAGCGTAGGGCGTTTACCGCCAAGATGACCGATGCTTGTTTCCCATTTTACTGTTTGGAAATATTCTTTTCATCATTAAAACACACTATCAATCAACAATAAGTAACATTTGAAAACATCGAAATTAATAGCAGTAACAAGAAACCTTCAGCACTCCAGTTGACTGATTTATTTTAAACATTATTTTATTTTATTGGGCATTTGTATGGCGCCTATACACAAGTGTTTCCAGGCGCCAGACTGATGGATGGCCAACTTAAAGCACTCCAGCAAGAGTTCCATGTGACTGTCAAAGCCACATGGACATATTAAGTACATGCATTAAGAATCAGAAACCATCATAATAATATAGACAGAATAATGATTAAAATACTAGATGATCATCGGCTGAGGTATATAAGATAACAATTTATATCTTAAACAAAATATAGCAAATAATTTCAGAAGACTACAAATGTGCAGCTTATTATTAGGATATGCTCGCAGGCCTGTGTGTATCTGCAAATCAGTTAATTTATGAAGACTGCATTCCGAATTATGTATCTGTCTTGTACAAAATATTGAAAGACATTTCATCAATAAAATCAGAGATACCTTTCTGTGAACACTTTTGAGGGCTCTTTTTTGTCCTATGGCACTCTACCAGACCAGCAGCTAACGAGATCAAAAATGCTATAGTCTATCACATCTTGGACTTATCCCTTTGGTTAACTTAATCAGCCAAACCAATAGAAAGCAGATTAGCCCTCAGGACCGGATACTTGCTTGGGAACTAAACACGTCACCACCACAGGTTTTGCATCTGCCTCTCCCACTCCCCCACTCAGGGGTCAAGTCCTAAAAATTAAAGTGGGGGGACTCATGGACAAACACAATGCGATGTGACATCACCAGAAATTAGCATACCGAGGTGAAATATGCACATTTAATTAAATTGGCTTTGCATAACCACCCAAATTGCACAGAATGAATGGCATTTGCCTTTCATAAAATCAACACAGACACAAAACAAAGAGAGGATTTTTTTCTTCTAATAGTGTTTTTGAAAACGTTAAAAGGGGTGCATGTTTTAAACTACAAGAACCACTACCAATTTTTTCCCTGCAACTTGCAGTACCGAAATGGGACATTTCACCTTTAGCTGTTTATTATTTTTCATCAGGTTATGTAGTGCAATGGTGAAGTGTACGTCTGCAAACCTGAAGATACGGTCTCGAGATCAGCCTTAATTCATTAATTCAAAGAGCGCATTCAATGTTTCTTATTTTAGCTGGGGGGACTGAGTCCACCCTCTGAAAGAAGTGGGTGGACTCCGTCCCCCCGCGTGAACCCTCGACTTGAGCCCTGCCCCCACTGATCAACCTGACCCCTGTTTGTTTTTTTCTTACAGAGCGAAACGCAGCAAGGCTACCATTAGCGACAGAAGACCATGTACATTACATAGGTAATGGTTATGGTAATGTTTATTTGTAAAGCGCCTATACACAAAGCAAGTATTTCAAAGCTCTCAAGGAGGGAGGGAACAAGGGGAAAAAAACAACAGTAATTCAGAGCCCTTGAATTTCTGAACAATACAATTCTGCACAGGCAGAGTGAGTGCATGTAATACAATTAACAGTTTAGATAACGGGAAATAGGTCTGACGATGATTCTGTAGTTTTTCCAAGTTCATTGAGGAGCCACCATGCAAGGTGGGGGGGGCAAGGGAAAACAGATAGACAAATCTTCAAGGCATGGTACGTTCAGACCGTGCAAGCGCATAGACGGTACAGGAGTGGGGAGGGGTTAAGGGGGGAGGACAAGTGCAGGGGGAGGTCCAAGTGCACCCAGTCAGTAAGAAGCTGGGTAAGTGCTGAGAGATGCCTCTCTCAAGGGTCATTGACAAAGTGCAGTAAAGATTAGGCAAGTGCATGGCCCGGAGGCAAGTGTGAGAGGAAGGGTGGGGGTGCCAGGGACCTGTGAGACTCTGAGGTACACCTGGCATCCAGTCAGCAAGCTGTGTGGAAAAGGAGGGAGAGAGGGATAGAGTGGAGAGAGAAGAAAGAGGAGAAGAGGAATGGCTAAGGAGTTTCCAGAACTTAAGGAGATCAGGCTCAAGACAGAAGGCGGCAGGGAGGCTATTCCATAAGGAGGACCCTGTTGAGGATAAAGATCTCCCTCCAAATGTCTACTCAGAGAACCGACTCACTTGCCGAAAGTTGGAGGTAGATTAGCAGATGGCTTGGGAAGGACAGTATTTAGGCAGGCATCATTGCAGATAGGTAGGTCTCAGGCCCCAGAAAGCCTTGTGGACAATGCAGATGGTCTTGAACTTGATCCTTGCAGCCATGGTGAGCCAGTGGAGGGATTTCAGTGCCAGAGAGATGTGGTCACTGGGCTAGAGGCCAAGGATAAGTATTGCGGTTCTTGTCTGGATGCGTTGCAGAGGGTGCAAAGCAGAGGCAGGGAGGTTAAGAAAGAGGCTGTTGCAGCAATCCTAACTTGAGATAACCAAGGCTCTGGAGAGAGTGAGCCACTGGGGGAAGGTGAGAAAAGGAAAAGTACCTCTAAGGAGGTTCAGCTGGTAGTTGGACTTTTTAGAGATGTCCGAAATGGGAGTGGAGAAGGAGAGAGTGGAGTCAAAGTTGACCCCAAGGTTTTTTGCCTCGCAGGTGGGTGCGTGTGCAAGGTCAAGGAAGGCTGGCCATAGTGTGAGTGGGAAAGTGGGAGCAGGAGTCCCAATGCAAATGATCTCAGTGTTACTGGCGTTGAGGTAGAGGCTGTTTGCAGCACACCATGACTGAATTTAGGACAGTCAGGTATGAGTGAGTTAGAGGAGGTGGCTGAGAGTAGCCTGAAGGAGAGTTGTGTGCCATCCACATAACACTGGAAGTTAGAGATGAAAGTAGCAATCACACGTGCCAAAGCAGCCATGTTGACGTTGAAGAACCAGGGGGATAGGTTAGAACCTTGGGGAACGCCACAGGTTTAGTTGAGAGAAAGGACCCAAGTTCCAACCGGGATGGCTGGTCAGAAAGGAAGCAGGTTACCCATGCCAAAGCTTGACCTGTGATTTCTAGGGTGTCGTGGAGATGTGCAATCAGGATGGTGTGGTTTACCGTGTCAAAGGCAGAGGAGAGGCCAAGAAGAATGAGGAGAGGGGGTGTTAGTGTCGAGGTTTGAGAGCAGGTCTTCACAGGTGTTCAGAAGAGCAGTGTCCGTGCCTCTGGATGCTATAAAGTCAGACTGATGGTCGTGGAGGCAACCAGCAGATTCAGTGTGGAGGTGAGCTGAGAGATAGCCAGCTTCTCTAGGAACCTGCCCATGAAAGGGGTGATAGAGATAGGGTGGTAGTTTTCAGGAATGGAGGGGTCTGCAGAGGGTTTCTTAAGCAGAGGGTGCACAAGGAGTGCTTAAGAGAGACTTGCAAAACTCCAGTGGCAAAAGAGAGATTGCAGAGATTAGCCAAGGCTGGAGCGAGAGTCAATGTTGTCCTTTGGGTAGACTTGTGCATTCCTGTGGGTAGAATTGTTTTTTTAACTAAGCACACACACAGGAAAAAAATGACTATTTGCTTAGAAGAGCTTTACAAATACATACAGAAAGCAAAGCTGGAGACAATCTGAAAAAAGGTCACTAAATGCTTACCAGAAGAAGACATCTTCATGTTTAAGGCATAATGTATGAATGAGTGCCTAGAAAGCTTATACAGCCTGAATGTAACACAATTGTATTTTAGGATGTGCTTCTTGGCAGACATCTGCACTTTTGAGAAGTAACACAAATGTATTCACTTAACTCTTCATATGATAATATGGTATGTGCTTCTTAAGCAATTGTATAGCCACTTGCTTTGAGAACATTAACATTGAATAGCCTGATCTATTTCAAAACACTGAGGAGTTCATTTTGCTCTAGGGGGGTAATGTAAATGCAAGGTTTAAATGTCTAGCATGAGGCTTTCATGCCTTACATTCACTTCACTCCCCATTTTTCTCAATTTGTATGATGGAGAAGAGGGGCACAACGCAACTTGCATTTCCGCCACTGCCCTTCCTCTCAGCCACAGAAATACTCCAGCATTTGCACCAGCATGCATTTACATGCAGGGGCAAATGCTGGGGATCCCTATGGATGCAAAAAGCATGTGAATTCCATAGGGATATAAGGTAAACGCCACATGCCATGCATACACTGCAGGTGGCGTTTACGTTTGCACAGCGGAGTGCCAAAGGGGAGGGCTTTTTGCTTTGATGGCAGGGACCTGGCTACGCTGCAGTGCAAAAGTACCAGGTCACTGTCGCCAAATACCAGAGATCAGCAAAATGAGTGTTTATTTCTTAATCCATTGACCGTCCATTTACATTTTGGTAAGCGACTTGTTGAACTGTTTGTGTAATGCGGTTCAATTCCTGATAGAACCATGTATGCATATGGGCAAGACAAACTATCAAATGTTCATGGTGGCAAAAGGGACGCAAAGAAAGAACCTGACTTAGTGAGGAAGAAGGGCCTGCCAGAAAGAGTGCTCTGCAAGAACACGCAAGCAATGGGCCATTTTAAGGAATGAGGCACATGCAAACGTTTAAAAATCTGTAGATTGAATAGTCATTTCTGTTTACCTGTGTCTGGCGTAAGTAGTGAAAAATGATGACTATAAATTCTACCAATGTGATGGTGGCTTGTGCATTTCTCATAATACCGTTTATGCTGATGATTATGGAAAGCTAATTTGCAAAAGAAGTATTCCTTTATAGAATAGAATATAGGCAGAACCCTATAAAATACTTGTGTTATTATATGTGCAGGAATTCAAGGTAACTCAGTTGGGGACCCTTCACAAGAGAAGAGGATGATTCATTGTGGCATACAACAATGTTTCTGCCACTTTTGCCTAACCACCTAACCACCTAATGTTCCTGTATTTGTAAGCTGGATTTAGGGAGTAGGGCAGACATGATATGTCAGCCTTTTCCACTCTGCAATGCAAATGAGGGTACATTGGCACGAGCATGGATATTTATCATTGCTTCGAGTGATAGTCATGCTGGCGTTAATGCAATTCATTCCTCTGGAATCCGCCTGAAATGATAACCGGGTAAAAGCAGGCACATTGCAAAGAAATACATTGCAAATGCGCCTGAACAGCATATATATAAAGCAACATTTACAATTTTCACTGAACGTGGTAGAAAACAGGAGAGTAAAAGTGATTTGTTCTATGCTTTCTCCTTACTTATCCACTGCCTAGTGTAAAAGAGGAACAATTCTATGAGGAGCCTCTTTGCACAGAATCAGTGCTGGCTGGGGAACTTTTAAAGTGTTAGTGCGTAAATGTATTTCCCAAAATGCGTGAGCGAGCAAGTCCAGCGAGCGAGCCCCATGCACCAAAGGGGCGTCCGGCGCGGTTCTCCCCGCTACGAATTTGTATTTTAAAGGAGGAGTGGAAATGGTGCATTTTACAGCCCAATTTTCACGAAAAGTTGTAGAAATAGACCTACGATACACACAGTTCTGAGAGGAGAACCCACACAATATTCTATTTTCCTCTGAAATGCAGCCTGAGTTTGGGAAGGGATGGATTTATTATTTGTGTAATTGCCATTTGCCGCATTTCATTACCAGTTCACGCTCGACTCTCCTTGGCCTGGTTGTATTGAAAGCTTCTGCAGTGGGCAGTGAGTGTTGGCATGAGCCCAGCTGATATTACTTGTGAGATGTAAGTGTGCAAGTTTCCCAGCTGACTCCACATTACATTGAATGAAAAAGGCAAAAACGACAAGATGGTTTCCGGCCCTGAAAGCTACTTTCAGGTATAATCGGCATCTGAATTTGCATGTCTTTCCCAAATTATAACTTTCTAGAAAACAAGGTTCTGTGTTTGGTGGGATCTGCTCTGCTAGAGGCACTTCATGTTTCAGGGCAGAAGAAGAAGCACATTGTGCAGATTAGGTCACTGAGCCCCCAGCTTCCCTCAGCAAAGCTGGGGGCTCGGTGAAGCCCGGTCATGGTCACCCAGGGCTGAAGAAGGCCAGGTTGTTTCCCGAGATCCAGTGGTGATACATCTGATGCCGCCAGATCTCGGCCAGCATTGTTGACCAGTGCTGGGGGGCAGACTAGTGGAAAGAGAGGCAAACTTACCTTTTTGACCCGGTGTCCGACCAACCCGACGCCTTCCTCTGCTGGTGCAGCAGCCTGCTACGACCGCCGTTCAGCCCGACCCACGTGCAGGAAAATGGAAAATTCCAGTAAATCGAATGTTCCTGCCATGGGTGGGGCCCAGTGCCCATACACAGTGACATAACTGTGGGAGGACGAGTCTCCAGCTTCTGATCTTTGACGCTTCTCCAAGGAGGAGGGTCAATGCTCAGAGGCTGTATCTGACAACTGACCCTGCCTCATTTCCCCATCCCCTGTCCTATTTCTTGCAAACACTGAGGTGAGGTCTGCAAAGACAACCCCACCCTAGTCTGTGAGGGACATGACATGGGGCTGGGTGTGTGAAGAAAAGGATGCCTTGGGGACATTTCTTTCTTAACATCCTTAGGCATCCTTTTCAGACACGCTTTTCTTCTTTTACTGTTGGCCTGGGGCTGCCTACACTGAGCATGTGCAGCAGGAATGGCTCATTGGAGCGTTCCCCTTTGCACATTCAGTGCAGCCACCACCATCTCCATGAGTGACAGGATTTTGCTGTTACTCATGGACATGGTGCATGGGAGTGTCATTGGTGGGGCAAGGCCCCTCCCACCCCCATGGGCCAGCCGCACCTGCACTGAAGTGCAAAGAGTTGCTCCCCTCCCATGCAATCAACATGGGGAGGAACATGACCCGCATTGTGTTTAGGCAGACATATAAATTTAAGAAACACTAAGATATAACAAACAATCAAATCAATCAAAGATAAGCATACATTGGATTAAAACTCTATTGCATTTCACAACAAAGACAATGGCCCTCATTACGACCCTGGCGGAGGTCCATGGTGCAATTTGCACCATGGACCATGGCGCAGAGCTGCCAACACCGCCATGGGGGTTGGCGGACTTACCGCCCCATTCCGAGGTTGGCGGGGCGGTAAGTCCCCAATCCCCATTTACCCTTCCCCATTCCCATTTTTGCCCCATAGGGTATAATGGGAGTGGGGAAGGCGTTAATTACGCCACCGTAAATTACGGTGGCGTAATTAACAACAAGTCCCGTAGCGCCATGGATTTTTCCGCCAGCAAAAAGCAGGCGTAAAAATCTCCATGGCGCTACGGAATGTCGTAGTCTGGCGGAGAGGTACGCCATGCATTACGCTGGCGTAAACCCCTCTCCGCCAGGGTCCTAATGAGGGCCAATAACACATGAACAAAATGTAGGACACAAAAAATATATATGTGTAGCTCTAAATAAAACAGTACAATTGCAAGAATGCATCATACATGACAAGAATGCATCATATTCTAAAGTTAAAAGTGTTAAATACAATTACACTAATTGTAATAATCAGATGCCTGATTATCAGATGCCTAAGTACATGTTAGCTTCATGTTATCAGGTGCGCTCATTGTGGCAAATGTTATAAGATTAAAATAACTGTAACATTACAATGTGTATTTGATTCATTGACATTTCTGCTAATCTTAGTCTGCAATATACATCCTTAACTCAGATACTTAGATACCCCTAACCGTTTAGTTGATTTGAATTTACATTGTTAAATGCCTTGACATCTCTGCTTCTGCATGCTTAGTAATAATACTTGGAAACCCCACAAGTAGCATCCGCTGTGTTGGTAGATTTACATAGTACAAGAGCAGCAACTACTATTCGAGCTTCATGGCTGCCCAAGATCGATCTGAGACACAACTTCCTTGTGTTCAAGTGCAGAAGTGAAATAAACAGAAAATGTATCACATCCTCTACTATAAATACACAAAAACGCAGAATGGACTTGTTAACTCAGATCAGGGTGTGGTGCCTGTTTCCCGATAAGCATTGGTCCCCTAGGTAAGATCAAACGAGCTTGAAAAACAAACAAGCTAAATGTATGCATTTGATGCTGATAATGACATTATATAACCTCAGTCAGAATAACATTTGAAAAACAAATAATTTGGACAATTTCGAGTTGAAAAGTAAATAAAACCAAAATTCTATACACACCAAAATGAATATACATCCATTGTCACAAACAACGAGCCATAGAGCCAAAGCTTAACATAAAGAGTGGCACCATATAACAGTGGGGGTCATCATGTATTACAGAGAAAGTGAAAAAGAACAATGTTCAATTGGTGGTGATTTGCACAGAAGTGTCCAAGAACTAAAAACACATGTCATCTGTGTTAATGTTTGTTGTTAATGTTTGTTGTTCTATAACCAATTTCTGAAGGAGAAGAAAATAATTCAAAGGGTACATGTGGTTGAAGAAAGGGTGCATACCTATATATCGGCACTAGTACTTAGGTTTTAGCTCTGGGGCCCTATAGCGTAAAGACAGCACATCTAGACTGAAATTCTAGAAAATAAATAGTGACAACTATATTCCAATTTGGGGGTCTTTCTTGTTTATGAATTCAAGAAGATTATGTTGCAGTAGTGAGAGGGCACTCACTGTGGTTTTATGTGACTGAGTTTGAGTTTTGATACTCTACACCAGTCATACATATTTCAAATTGAAGTGTGTCACAATTTTGGTGTATCTGAGAAAGAGAGGGAGGAAAAGGGGGCAGGTATTACAAAAATGCATGATATGCTGCATACATTAGGTTTAAGAAGTATAGCTAGGAACAGGCTTACCCTACTTGGCAGGCTCAATACAAGGCATGTTGAAAAAAACCTCAAAAATATCGAGTGTGGGGTTCCGGAACTCAACTGAAAGTTAATAAAAATGGATGATGCCGGTAGTGGGAGGTGATGTAAAATTAAAATTAGTCAGTAATTCCTAACTAAATTTACAGAGGAACATGTATTCAAAAACACAGCGGAGTGCATGTGTTGTGATGCCGACAGTCGGAAAGGTCCCTTTATCTGTTGTGGGAGGGAATTGCGTATATTGGACAGTTGTTTAGCAGCTAACATGCATTATTGTGGGACATAGATATGAAGAGTGGAGTAGCGTTGGAATGGAGCCTGACATGATTGGCACAAAATAAGTTTAAGTTCTAATGGTACACTTAGAGGAATGTGTGATCAGTCACAATGCATTCCAACTTCAGATGGAGGATGTGGAATGGAAAAATGAATTAAATTCAGCTGAAACCAGTAAAAGTAAATGGGCCACCTGTATCTGTTCATTCAGAACGTCAATGTGTGTTTGAAGCCTGTAGATCCAGGCTTGTTCACGTTTGATCAGACAACTAAAAAGCACTGTAGTCACAAGGGTAAGGTTGGATACAGTCAATGATAAAATGTTTGAGGTTGTCGTCAGTGTGATGGAAATCATGGAAGATTGATTTGAGATCTATGTTCAAGAATTCAAATGGATGCAGTGCGGGAGGTCATTCCCACATGAAGTAACATGCGTGGACAAATGATAATCTAGATGATATTTTTGGTTGGGCATGTTTTGAGATATTTGCAATGCCACTTAATTGTCTCATGCATGAGAACAGCTGTCTTAGTGGTAAAGCGGCAAGCTGTGCAATGACCACATGGGAAATGTCCTGTTGGTCGTGGGGTGAAGACAGGGACGTCATTTCACCAAAATGCCAGGGGTAGAGGAAGTGACATCACATGACCTTTGACCCCTGATGCCATCACCGGACGTGATTTCATTTGACCCCACCCCAAAGTGATTTCGCGGGAAGCGATGGAACATGACCTTTCACCAGTTGACAAAACAGGAAGTGGCATCACATGGCATTGTACACTACGAAAAATATGGTTACGATATCACTATAATGTGATGTACATTTCATACCTGAATGGATCGGCACATGTATCATTAAGATGAGTGTGTATAGGCCCATATTACCAAATTACTGTGATTGCAAGCAGACGTCCATGACCAAATGATAATGATGTGTTATTATATAGCACTTAAGCTTAAGCGATTTACATAGAAGAAATATACACCCAATATCACCCAACCTGTGTTGGTACCCATTTATCAACCTCAGAAGGATGAAAGGCTGAGTTGAGGCGTTTGTGAACAGACTAAATTAGTGACTCACCCCCTGAAGTGTGCCTGAAATAAACCTTTAATAAGTCTAGCAATTATTGTATAGAATTCCAGAAAGACACATTTTTTGGCATTCCTATTCTTTCTTATTTAGGTTCAGTGCTGAAAGTGTTAGACTTGTGGCCCTCATGTTCTAATTTTTCATCATTTTTTAAGGGGCCTGAACAAGAAAGCTAGCCACTCCAGAATTAAAGAGCCACATGGCCACTGACGACCCCCAAATGACGTTGCTGGGTGAAGAGGCCCATTAACTTGTCTGTGATCTTGGGTGAAGAACATCGTTTGTGTCCAGAGATTACTAGTTTGTCCCTGTGATTCTAAACCGACTTGAGAACAAAGATTATCTTGGAACCCGTCAATGTGGTTAAGGATAAACTGGGCCAATAGTGACCTATGAGCTGTTTGAGTTTGGGTGTTGTAAGGAAGGCATGGTATCACAGCAAGACACACACTAGATATCACAGTTCAAGGGTGTTTATTAAATTGTAAAAATTGGTGCGATAAATGCCTAATATAAACCTATAAGGTTTCAAGATATCACAATTTTCAAAGTACATAGTTTGTTAAGTAGGGACCCAAATTACAAAGTACATAGTTTGTTAAGTAGGTACCCGAGAAGTAGAGACACCAATGCGAGACTGTGGACATATATATATATTATTGTGGGTCAGCCATTGCTGGAGGAGTATATGTAATATATTGCTAATACTACTGGTAGTGCATTGGAAGGAGGGTATTATAGGGGGAGGTTTTATAAAGGGGATGAATGGGGGAGGTAGGATTGTATATTATCCAAATGTAACAATACATATAAATGTTATGATCATGGGTGGAGTTAAATATATCAGTACTAACGTGAACACTGATAATAATAATGGAAATTGATTATATTGACCCCGATACGCAGGTTACATCTGTAAAGGAAGCAAGGAAAACATTATTTACAGTAAGGAGAGGACTGTCTCCCACTATGGAAAGGTATAACGGTATTTCTGATGGTACTACTGAAGAAACTATTTTGAAGAATGTGTATTGTAGAATGAAAAGAGAAGTACAACAAAAGTATGACACATATAAAGGGTTGGGCTTTGATGTGATCGAGGATATTCATGACCCCAAATTCTCTAATTCCTGGTACTCGGATATGAGTGGCGTGGGGAGAAATGCTGTAAATGGGAGCTGGTATGTGTGTTCACTCATTTCGCATACGTCAGGGGCTCCCAAGGTGTTAGTGCCACAAGCAGTCCCAATTATAAGGCACAATGCCTGGTTCATCTTACGCTATACTGTATAACATTCCTTTTATTCTATATAACCTATACAGAATAAAAGGAATGCTCCAGGTGCACAGTGTGGAATTGCACATGGTAGGCCCAGATTTTGTAAAATGCTCTGACGGCCACAATAACAACAAGTGTGTGGAGCTACCTTATCTGATGGTGAAGGGACAGGCATATGTCAATAATAACTGGCAGGACAGCACACTACTTTGCTTGGCAGAAGGACTGGTGACATATAGCAAGGAAAGAATAGCAAGAGTGGTCAACTGCTGTGTGCAAATCTGGACAGAGCATATCGCAAAACTAGCATGGATTACAATGATGGAAAAGCTGGTGCAAGTGCAAAAGGAAGAAAAGTACAAGCTCTGTTTCTGCAGCAAAGGTACAGTCTTTGTCTGCACAAACAAACTTTGCAATAAAACTCTTTTGATGGCAGACATGAAGAAAGGAACAGCGGCACTGATGGATTACTACTGGATCTGTGGTCAACAAGCTTACTTGCACCTCCCAGCTTCATGGAGGGGATGTTGTCCGCTGGCCACATTGCATTCAACACTATTGGTAATCCCAGAAAAGCAACTGAAGGGGGAGTGCTGCCTACAGAGGAGCCAACGAGTTTCCCCACAGTGAAACCTAAAGATAACAGTTTGGTGCCCATGCAAGAGCCTCATATCCAGCTAGGCAAAGGACAATTCCAGCAACTGCAAAGGATGAAAAGATCGAATTACATTTCTAAAGACTATTCCGCATTGCTTGCAGCAATATCAGAAGATTTCAGACTTTTAAGATTAGCAGAATCATTTTCCCCTCTTTAATGTTGCCGGGAGTGCAGACTGCAGCCCTGCAGATCGTGAGGTGCTTACTGGTCCAACTCGCAAACGACACAGAGAATGGGTTCAACATGATCAAGTTTGAGTTACGAGCACCTAGATTTATGACAATGCAAAATAGATGTGTTCAATATGTTAACAGCAATTGATGGTGGGGTTTGCAAAAAATGTTGCGATTCCTGTTGCACATTCACACCTCCAGAAGACGTGGAAAATGCATCATTATGCCACATTATTGCAGCTGTCCATGGTCTGGGTGTTCGTATAAAGAAGGAGGGAGGAATCCAGGACAGTGATTGGCTGAATATGACTTTCGATTGGGCCCCATCGTGGCTAGGAGCAATTGTGAAGATGTTAATGCCCATCATTATTTTCACCCTGGTCATTTTCTGCATGTGTCAGCTGGTTCTTCGATGCTGTGCCACTGTGGTACCTGATAGCACAAGAATGATGCTATCAATTGGGGGTTCAAAAGCACCTTGTGAAACAAAAAAACATTGAAGTACAAATTGAAGTCCCACTAGGAGACCTGATGTATGAAATGTTCCCCATCTGTATGGAGATTAAGTTAATCCTCTATAGCACACCATTGTTTCCCCACCCCCTGATCCAGAAAATTGCAGAAAGGTTTGGATGGACCTGGTGGGGGAGAGGGGATGTATTTACATTACCTGTTTACCCGAAGAGTACGGACATAGGGGGGAGAGCTTGTGATCATTGAGCAGGGTGTGGGTGCCAGTAAAAAGGAATAAGCCATATATGGATGTAGAAACTGGGGAGTGGGAGCGCTGAACTATTCCGGAATGTGTTATTGTAGAAGTAATGAAAGGGGGAATGTTGGCAAGGGGGCAGCCCCATCCCCACTCCCCTGGGCACTTTAAAGTAAGCGGAGAGGCATTCGAGGCACTGTGATGAGCCAGGGGGAGGGCGTCAGTGAAAGGGACGCTGTCCCGTCCAGCGGGACCCCATGCTAATATAATCAATTATAGTGTAATCATTTTATGTGGCCCAAGGTAGAGTGGCATTGCTATTTTGTGTAGATATTAACAATATAGGTACATGAGAGAAGGTGGTAAAGGCAGTGCCTGCACTAGGCCCAATCCATGAGGCAACAGAAATCTCCAGTCATGCCTGAGCACCCATGAGGACAGTTTGTACCCCCACCCACCACACTGTTTGTTCATTGTTCTTGAAAGTATTGGGACGATGTGTCTTTCACCCAAGAGGATTGTGCCCCACAATTCTGCGATCAGAGGCTGGCACCTGGTGTGCATGTTATCTCACTTTGGCCAAAGCATGACCTGGCCCATTCCCAAGTGAGCACGAGTTATAGCCCATATAACTAACTGAACCATAAGATTTCTGAATTCCATGACACCAGGTGCTCTTGACCACCAACCCCAAAGTAACAAGTCTTGAAATGTTCAAAGACAATGTACAGAGTATGCCATTGAAACATTTCTGCTTGTACCATTCTTTGAAGAACGTTCTTAGCGGCAGAGTTATGTGCAGTTGATCTCATCTGCACATGAAATTAAACTTGTTATCTTTACAAGATCGACTTTCTTCCCTAGCGGGTTGTATTCTCACTGGTGTCAGCGTTCAGTTGATTGTTTTCAAGGTGCAGCAGGAGAGAGAAATGTTGTTCTCCAACTAGTAAGATATGCACTATTGAAGTTGTTCGGTATTCTCTTATATGTGTTAGAAGGGTAGCAACATCCATCCGAAACTGTCTTTGTGAAGTAGTAACAACATGTAGATAAACATTCTTTAGAATGCCCCCACCAAATAAATCATGTGATAAGAAGCAATTGTGAGATGCTCCCTCATGCATGTTCACCAGCTGGCTTAAAATTGGCCCTAACTGGGCATGAGTATTGAAAGGGTGTATGCAACATTGAACCCTGTGCTGTGATTAATATCCTAACATTTAGATATATAATATTGTGTGCTACCATTTAGGAGGGCATTTCGGAGGGCTGACTGCAGTTTAGTGATTCATAGATATCTTATTTATGATGATCTTTTAAAAAACATCATGTTACTACATTTTAACTTCTAGCTGGATTCAAATACAATGGATTCAAATGCAATGGAATTGTCTAGAATCATTAAGGACAATATTTGCTCCTTTGCCCCTGCACTCTCTGATTTCTGCAACCACTCTTTTGCCACTGGATATTTCCCCTTCTCCCTCAAGCACTCCTTTGTGTGCCTTCTCCTGAAAAAAACCTTCTGCAGACCCTTCTTGTTCAGCCAACTACCGCCCCGTATCTATCACCCCCTTCTTTGGGAAACTCATGGAAAAGTTGGTCTTCTGACCCAACTGACCCACCACGCTGAACTTGTTGGTTGCCATCAAACTGGATCCCGAGCATCCTGAGGCACTGAAACTGGTCTTCTGAACACCTGTGAGGAACTGCTTGAATCCCTTGATTCCAAATTCCCAGCTGTTCTCATTCTACTTGATTTCTCTTCTGCACATGATATGGTCAACCACGCCATCCTCATAAAACGGCTCCATGATACCCTAGGGTTCTCGGAGCAGGCCCTTGACGGGCTGACCTAATCAGTGACCGTCCATGCCAGGTTATACGGGGCTCGTTCTCCTCCCCCACCTCTATCTCCACCTGCGGCGTCCCTCAGGGCTCCAACCCATCCAATCCTGCTGTACTTCCAATGATGTCTGCCTAAATGCCAGCAAGATTGAGATCTGTCCTATTGAGACTCCTGCTCCCTCTTTCTGTCCCTCACTCTGTCCATCTTCTATGGGCTCCCCCCCTTCTCCTTCATCTAATGCCAGAAACCTTGCAGTCATCTTTGACTCATCCCTTTCCTCCATCCCTCACATTCAGGACCTGGACAAGAAGTCCCACTTTCAACCTAACCTCTTCGAAGGAATTCTTCCTTTCCCCAGAAGCTCAATGTCTCTAGAGCTCTGGTTCTCTCTAGGCTAGACTATAGCAATAGTATTTTCCTTAATCTACTCTCTTCTTCTCTACGACCCCTGCAGCTAATCCAGAATAGGGCTCCAAGACTTATCCTTGGTCTCAAGTCCAGGGACCACATTTCTCCAGCTCTAAAAACTCTCCAATGGCTCCTGGTTGCTGCAAGGATCAAATTCAAATCCCTCTGCATCATCCACAAGGCTGTCTGGGGCCAAGAACCAAGCTATCTGCAACTTGCTCTCACTAAATACTCTCCAACCAGATATTTATGTTCCTCCAGCACCAACTCTCTATGTTAACGGCTTTGCTAAACAGCAAGCTGGTAGCTGATCTCTTTCCTCAGCAGGCTCCCTCCTATGGAACAGCCTTCCCCTCCCTCTTCGTCTTGAGCCAGATCTCCTCAAATAACTGAAGCTCCTCAAGACTCTCATTTTCACCTCTTTCTTCCCTTCCTCCCTACTCTGATCAATCCCACAGTTGCTGAGATTGGTGACCAGGGCACTTTTCCTGGCCACATCCAATTGCCTACACCCTCCACCCCTCCCTGCACTTCGCCTAAGCACCCTCTGGCCTATATCACCACAGGCCTGCACTTATTTATTGGCAGCTGACCACTCCACCAAGGCACCTACAGCTGCTCACTCCCTAGCACTTGCCTCTTGATACACCTAGCAATTACCCCCACTCTCTCTCTCTGCACTTGCATATGCTGAATGCTCACAAGACCTAGTAGGGGCGCCTCAATCTTTCATTGCTATATTTGCTTTCATTCCCATGTTCCCTCCCTGTTGCCTTGTGGGCGCTGTGAAACACAATTTACTTGATGTATAGGCGTCTTACAAATGCACAATAAATACATAAATAAATAAATACACAACACTGAAAAGAAGTCTATTTTTAATTAAAGAAGAGTTATCAGTACATTTGTTGCTAACCTAATATTGGATACTATAATTCATTCAGAGAAGTTTAATTTGTTATACTAATGGTTTACTCTAAGTCATATGTATGCCAAACTGAAAAAACATCAAAAATAATTGAAAACAATCAGTGTACTCATTGGGTCACTAAAGCAACAGAACAGAACACAGGGCACACAAGTGTCTCTGCTTTTTCACTGTGATGTAATGTAGGAATAAAGTCATAGCACATTTTGTGTTTGTAGGAGTTGACAAACTATTGTAATATTGATTATTTATTTTGAGTGATACATTAATGCTTCTGTCTAAAATAATTATTATCTAAAGGACTATACTGTTTAGTTATGTCTTATGCTCCTGAAGAGGGTTTTTTAAAGTAGTCTGCTACATGCCCAGACCTACATGTCTTACTTTCTTCAAATATCACTACTGGAACACTCTTAGGTTGTGAGCCACATAAGTAAGGTGTTGTCGCTGGCTAGTCTCTGCTTCCCCCATGTCTGAGAATACCTAAGTCAGGGTGCGGGGGGACAGGGACAAATATCCTTCCCCTGCCGTAACACCATGTTAGTGTAACATGACTAAAAGTTCCACTACCAGGACATCGTAGGAAGGATCATATGATTTAGAGAAGAAGTATTGATAGGTATGGCTTCCTTAGGAAAATACTAACAAATGGTCTCATTGCAAGTTCGGTGCTAAATCCATTGGGATTACTGGCAAACGGTGTTATCATAACTGCCCCTCTTCAGTGTGGATTTAGCACGTGAAAAGGAGTGGGGTAAGAAAGATGTTAGTTCCCCACGTATAGAGTCCATAGGACTGTTTTTCCCATAGAATAAGGTTGTTTTCAGTATATTCAAATGCATTCCGTATTGTAGTTGTTCCCCAGTAAAGAAAAAGAAAACATCAAGACGTAAAACATTCAGCCCTTGTCATCAAAACAATGTCACTGATTTATTTGATTTATTTATTTACAGGATATTTGTAAGGCACCTATACAACAAATGGTGTTTCAAGGCACCACAAGAGGGAAAAAGGGGGTAGGGGGTGCAGGACAAGGGAGAAAGATAACAATAAGCCCTACTAGGCCTTGTGACATTCGGATCGTGCAAGTGCAGTAACAAGAAGTGCGAGGGAGAGAGGGAAGTGCAGGTCTGTGTGAAATGCAAAGTGCTAGGGTGCAAGGGGGTGTAACCATTTCCACCTTCATATCTTGCACTGGCCCCCCTGGAACACCAGGAGGGCAAGTGACAGGGATTTTTAAGCCACACTAATTAGGAACGTCAGCATTATCTATGAATACAAAAACATATTTTGAGAAAATGAGTGAGGCAATTGTACATGATTTTGCTGTGGCAGACATTTTTCGAGCCCAATTGCAAAGGCGCTCGTCCAAACCTTTTAAGAAGATGCGTCGTTGCATGGCGGCTTGCTTGACTGGACAGGATCTCACTAAAGAAAACAATCATGATGTTGCAGAGTGATATTGCCGCCCCCGATGTCAAGTAGAAAAGTCCTCACACTGTATCTATTAACCTAGAGTACATCTACTGTTTGTTTGTTTGTTTTTTCTCCCACATTTCTCCTTCCGAGCAATATGTAAATACATTTGTCAATACACATTCTGTTTGATCTGCCAGGTCCAGGTTTAGCAGTACTTTGTATGGGGACATGTGATAAACCTCATGGGGATAACTATGAAGACATGTACGTCCATGTGAGGATGCTACGCAAAGAGCAACTCATGAAGACATTTACAATTGTGGCCGATACCTGTCAAATATTCCCTGTAGCATGAATGCGTTTTAATGTATAATTAAATGATCTGCCAGAAAAGTGTTGAAATGCCTCCGCATGTCAGCTGAGAAATGCACACTTGTCAAATAATATTCTCTAATGGGCATGTGATGCTCTAATTATTTTCCATATTGCCCCTGTGTTGCAGCCTCAGCTGAATACTCTGACAACCTTAGCCGAACAGAAATTGGCAAGCATTAAAGGTATAACCAACAATGTTTGAAACATTACATTAACATGTTTATAGAACATCTGTGAAACCCACGAGACATGCTTACTATGCATCATATTAAGTTTGATCTGCAGCCCAATCTAGCATTATTTCACATAACAAACTCACACATTGCTACTCAAACTAATTGCCTAGAGAAATATAACTGATGTGGCCTCTCTGAACGTAACAACGTGTATTTGATCCTATTTCCTATCACACTTTGTGGTTGGGGTGCCACACTATCACCACTCCCCATAAAGTGAGAGACACAGCATAAATGCATGGTCAAAATGTCCCAACCCTGACTACTCAACAAGAGAATGAATGATTGGAGGATCCCAAAAAAGCACCGGCACAGCATTGTGCAACACCACCCATCTCCTTTTAATAGTCACTTGGAGACTAGACCTCGAAGTACAAAGACAATAGAGAGGAAACTATGTCAATACTACAATCTGTGTCAAACTTGGATTGATACTGAGTCCCATATAGCAACAATAAAAAGAGGATTTTGAAATGCACCTGGAAGCCAATTTCTCCATGTCTCCTGCATGCGAACACCAAAAGAGTAAACCCATGTATCACCATCATTCATTTATTTGGATATAAAATAAATCCTTTAATCAGCATATTGAAATGCTTAAATAGGTGACTGTACAAAACAAAAATAAAATAATAATAATTTATCACAATTGAATAGAAGTTCATTGTAACGTTTTAAAGAATAAAAGAAGTAGTAACACTTGGTGAGATATAAAGCAGTTTATGGGGGCTGGGGTGAATCAACATCATCACAACTCTCTTTTCAGAAACCTCTTTAATGAGTGAGTGAACATCCCCAGGCCTCCATTCCTTGCCTTAGATCACACCACCCATTGGGCTCCAAATAAGGAAACAAATTTCAAGTCGGCAGCCATCTTGGATACAAAATCGAGTCTCACCAAACAATGTGATTCCAGCATATAATAAAGTGGTTGTTGCTTATGTGAATGTCACGATTTAATGTCATGAGCCCAAGGATTACACCAATTATCTTATCCGATGCTAATTGCAAACATTGTAAACAAGCCACGAATTCCTGAATTAAAGCAGATTACATGAGGTAAAATTCAAAAACAACATACAATATGTACTTTTAGGGATACATGTAGAGGACATTGACATATACAAGGGGTCCATAGGTTTCGTCTGACTTTCACATATACAAAACAACACACGCTATTCTTAATTGCTTCTCCAGTCCCAATTTGAACACCTGCGTCAATCCTTATATAGTGTTTCTGGGCTCGGCATCCCCACCAAAGCTCATGGTGCTCTTAAAAGTGTCAGTCCTGCAAACCCTCTTATTTTGGTGGAAGCTTACTGAAACTATGACACCCTTCACTGAAATTGCAGATAGGAAAACAATTCGGTATCTTTGAAATGTAAGGACTAGAGAGCATTCTAGTGTATTTTGTTAACTCATACCCTGTCCCAGAACTGGGGTAGGTGTTGACTCTCATCTCTATTGAAAACTCCTTCCTTCCCCTGGGCAGCTCCTCTTTCCCTGGAAACAATTGCCTGCAGCTTACTGTTAATACTGAATTTGCCCTTTTTAATAAAGAACATACCATCTAGACAATCAAATATTCCCATCTCTCAGGCAAATAACACTACAAATAAAGCCAAACAACAATTAGTACAAAACCACAATTATACCCTTTTTCTGAATGGCTTTCTATGCCAGATATTGGGCCCATAGCCGTAGCAAAACACATTCACAGAATTTGTTTTTTACTATCTCACCCATATTCCAAGCCTGAGGTGGACCAAGTATTGTTGGTTTGACCTAATCAACAATGTGGAAAAAGCTTTCAATAAACATCTGTTATATATAGTGGCTTTATAAAGTAGTAGGGAGTAAACTATGACTTGAGATCAGTTGATGAAAATGTCCCAGTCAGCCATGGTTAAAAAACAATATTGGGCCTGACATAATGGATCAAACAATTTCATATACAGGAAAACTCCCTCAGGAAACTGCCCTTCCTCATTACACCAATCAATAACCTCCCTGATGGACTTAAAAGTCCCAGATAACCGCTTGCTTTCTATGCGGGCAACAAATCTGTCCAAACCTTAACACATCTCACTGTAGGACTTCAGCTATATAAACACATGCTTACCAATCACATCCCTTACTTAAGACACAACATGCACCCGGCTAAACAAATTAAATAAACTTCAAGCGACCATTACAAAAGCAAGCCACCACCAATCCCCAAACAAAATCCTGAAACAGATATGCTAAATTTCAGACTGTTCATTGCAAGTAAACCAGTTAAAATAAGTAATTGAACCAGATACAATGCCAATCTATTCTTCATATGTCTTGTTGGAACATGGTTCACCAACCACTTCAACATTCTTGACACATTATTTCTGACATGCTAGAGTATTTTCCATAATAGCAGATCATCTAAAACTGGAGGAGTTGAACTCATCATACCAGACCATACCAGATAAACCTGGCTATTCACAGATTACAGCTAAAAAGTATACATTATTGCAATACGTAATTGTTAAATATCATACATCATTGGTGTTATGACAGATCACCCACCTAGATGTAATAAGTCGTCTTTAGATGGACGGATAGACTTAATGGTAAACACCCTCCAAATAGGGTGCACACTTTTGAGTACCTTAACAATTGTATCAACAATCTCTCTAACAAACCATTCCAAGATTTCCTGATCAAAATATCTAACTTATTTTCATCCAATGAGTAGAAAGTCCTATCCATAAATGCTGTCACTCCAAAAATGTGGCCAAATACTACAGATGCTACTCATACACGTTGTGCCCAGTGAGGCAACTATCTCCACTCAATTCTTTTCATATCACAAACTCATATTTGGGGTAATTCCTAGCATGCACAGAAGTTCAAGCAGCAGTAGAATTGGTAACTTGTGTTATAATGCATTGAAAGCACCAATGCTACTGGTGTGGTGTCTTTCACATTGGTGAATACACCCATTGATGGAGCTGCAAGACGCAAAAGACGGCTGAGAAAAAGGTGGCTCAGATGAATGTAAGTATGAGGAAGCACACAGGATGGAGCAGGTGACATCATGTGAAGGTCTGGAGGTCAGTGTGTTAGGCAAAGTCAGAGAAAGGGGGATAATGTCAGTAGTAGATAGCAGGGCAAGAGAATGCATTAAAAGGAGATTGAAGTGTTCCCCTCTGATAGCAGGATAATGTACAGATAGATGATGAGGCCTCCTCCCTCAAGCAGAAGGTGAAAGATAGGCAATCATGCACAATGCACCATCGCAATAGTGTTGAGGAAGATAGCACCAAGGTAATGTCAAATGAGGTAAGGACATTGATCTGAACAATTAGACTACAGCCAAAAGCGAATTTGAGACATTTTAAACATTTCTGCTGAACCCTTTGCAAACAGCATTGCTAAGCAACATTTAAAATATCTTGGATCAATCACAGCCAATTCCATAATAGTCAATTTGCACACAGAGATGACCAGAGATCTTGCCTTCATAGCCTCTAAAACATGGAAGCTCCTTAATGATTATAGCTAAGAATAAGGGTTCAATAGAGAATTGGCGCATCTGAAAGGGGCAAGTAGGAAATTCAAAAGGAAGGGGAGAAGACACTGTGACGGTATGATAAAACAGCATCTAATGTACATTCCCATCTGCACAAATATGGCACCCAAAACAAAAAAATAAAAACAGAGAATACTGGTAAGGCTGAATCATGGAAGAACAACACATAATTAAAACCTTTAAAAATCTACAACCCTGATACATTTTAGCCGCCACCAGAACAACGCCATGAACTAGTGAATAATGAACCTGCCTTCTTCATTACAAAACAAAGGAAAAAAAATATGATTTCAGTACCCCAATACAACAGACACTTTGCCAACAGACAACATATATCCCAACAACTGTGTTCAGTTGCTTCCACCCAATCAGTGAATCCAATACTATCACATGGGAACACATGAGAGCATCATCAAGCGAAAGAGTTGCTTGCCCATTGAACATTATCACAAACCAGATATCAGCCTTAGCAGCATCTATGCCATCTCTCTGAAATGCTTTGCTGGAAATGGGATCAGCCCCTTATACATTTTAGAATCTGTCTTACCTTTCTTTGAAATTTGTTTAAATCCCTCAATGGGCTTGCTCCTTCTTATCTTATATCCTTGGTCTGTTTGTATGCTCTTCATGGGTCCTTTGATCAGAATTTCAATTTCTTATAGTAGTTCCTTGCCTTCCCTGTGCTCAATCGCATTTTTGTTTGTTTTCTTTGCTTGCTCTGCTTCACTGGAAAGCGCTTCCCTTTTCTCGTTCATCGATTGTTTCTTATTCTTCATTGTGTTCCTCTTTGAAAAGCTATCTCCTTCAATCTTAATTCTGTATAGTATTCTTTTTTTTGTTTTCTATGGCAATTTTATACATGTTTTCTTTCTTTCTCTCTGGCGCATTGTCTCATTTTGTATTCATAATTAATGTACAGTAAGCTGACATTTGTACAGCACTTTGGCTTAAGGCACTATATAAATAAACAAAATACAAATACAAAATAAAATACAAATACTGCATGTGTTTACAGACCGTGGGACCTTATTGTGGTGCAGTCACTCATCCAATTCATGATATAGGATGCCATACACAGAAACAGTTTACATAAATGGCCAGTCATTCACTATATATACATTGTTTTGCTTAGCTATAGGTGCAGTAAACGCGTTAACAGCTTGGCTAAAATACTTGCATGTTAAAATTCAATAAGTAACACTTATTTGTTTTCTTAGTAAATAAACAATATTGGAGATAAAAGTACATTTGTTTTGTACTGCCAAAAACTTCAAACATGAACAAGAAGACATCCCACTTGTTAACTTTAAAGTACAGTTTCATCCTCCTTGAGCTCTTGACAGTAAGTAGATCCTCTGTGAAGAGCAGGGGTGTCAATTGGGGGTTCCCAGGGGTAGCAGCTGCTACCGAAGGCTACTCCTCCCATACCCCTATACCTGTCTTTGCTACCCCTGCTACCACTGATCCACTGGACAAAGAGGCAGCGCCAAGAGCAGATGTCTGTGTTGCACCTGAAAAATGCAGTTGTAAATGCAGCAGAATGTACCACCGCTTTTTTGACCTGAAATCTCAATCTCGTTAGCTGGAGAAATAACAGTGATGCAGGAAAAACCATGGAGCTGCCATCACGGACAGGTTGTATTAGTGAAGAATCGCTGAATGGTTGGGTTCAGAGGCGGAGCTGTCTACCAGTACTGTAACAACAGGAAGGGAATGGGGGCTAGGTCTAACTAGCTGGAAAGGGGTAAGAAATGCCTGTTATACCCAGTGACAGCACAGCATGAACGCAAATCTCATCAGTATTTCTCATCTGCTTTGCACATCCAGGGAGCTAGTGGGTGTGTTATGAGAGAGGTGTGACCTAGTGGCTTCTGCCACCTATCCTGCCTGGGCACTGTGTGGCCAAACCCAGAAATGCCAGACCTGCATCACAGGCACACTGTAGATAGACGCAAGGTGAGATAATTAATTTACATGAAGTTGCCCTGCGCCTTTGGAATATACCATCTGCTGCTTCCTCAAGCAAAACAAATATATATTTGAAAGGATAGCTCAGGGGCAACCCACTTGCTTTGGGCACAAGAGGATACATTGTAACATGGGTTCAGTTCCTGTTCCAGTGCTTGGAAGCTGGAGGAGGCTGCCATTAGGCTGCAATTAAGCAAGATATAAAGAACCAAAGAAATTATAAAATGGGCCTTTTTTAGGGGTGATATCATGGGTTGTGAAACCTCATCAGATTATGATACCATTGAGGTTTAGTCTTTGTTTATTTTCTGTTTAACACAGTGGTGGTGGCTAAGGTAAAAGTGACCTTGAATCATGATGTGTATCTCAGATGTGTTTATACTTGTGACATCTCTAACCTATGTGTGTGCTTATTCTCATTTTCTCCATTGTGTTTGGTGAAATGTTAATCTTTATTTAAATGTTTTTATTGTGTTTGGTGAAATGCCATTTTTTGCATATGTTTCTTGTCATGCTATATATATGTTTACTACACACGACGTTGTGATTGATAATTGGTGTTAAATATTTATATTTGTTATTTATGTATGACCTATATAGGGTTGGCCCTAAGGATGGATGTACTCCCAAATGCATAGGCACCCAACAAACCCATGTTTGCACAACACTGCCTCATTGCTTTATATATTGATTTTGATATACATTAAATAACTGTGTCTACAATTGGTAGCAAAGTTGTTTTTGTGAACATATGAAATTGAATACATATACAGTGGTGGACATCTTTTGAATACATATACAGTGGTGGAAAAGGATTGTCTTAAGCCCTGTCACTGGGCAAAATGAGAGTTTGTGGTTCTCGCAGTGGCCCCCTGTGAGTTTGTTGATGTTATGCTCCTTTGATACCCAAGGCCTGGACACTTTCCTGCTGTGCGACTGTCTCTGGCAGAGGGCGTTACCTACCTTCACAAAGAGATCAGAGAAGAGGCTCCAGGTCCTGTCATTTGGCAGTCTCCACCTGGTTGACTAGAATACACATCACCTTCCATAGCAGAGCTGACGCACAGGAGCTGACATGGGTGCAATATCAATTGGGATGTGGTGGCCATTATTATAAGTAGTGCTTTGCATTATGCCTAAATTCAGGCATAGTTTTATTTTAGATCTTACCTGCCATCAGCATGGGGTCTGTTTGATCATCATAGTTTGAGTACAGGGGATGCATATCTTAAATGCAGCCCACGCACTGCAGAGTCTTGGCTGTCGATGCAGCTGTCAAATGGGCAGCTGTGACCTCTGAACATGCTCTGTGCCAGTGCTAGAGCAGGTGCTGCAAATCAGGATACTGATACAGCAAGACACAGATACGCACTGCTTTTGCCATGGAGCTTCTCAAAGGGGAATCTGCTTAGAAGATTACCCTTTCAGAGATGAAATTACTCAAATAATTGTATTATTGAATACACATTTAAAAAAAGCAAGCTAGAGCTTTCACACGCCTGCCAAATGGCAATCTGTCATAGGCCTAGGACCCCATTAATTAAATGCATGAGTAGCACTGTCTAACTGGCACTACAATGATTGCTCCAATCGTGCCCCCCTTTCCTTTTGACCTGTGGATCTGGAGGATGCAAGATAATGAGTGCATATGACAGAGTGGCTGCCAGTTTTATTCGATTTCGCCGGGCTCTCTAGAAACCAGATGGATGTATGAGCAGCCGCAGATAAAGTTGCAGAATGTTTTTCTTTTGTAAAGATATTGGCAGAATGTCCTACCACAGTGCTTTGGCATAATGCCACACTTGTCTTCACTATACAGACCACACTAAACAAAAGGATCTGCTACAGGATGTGAAACTCCAGTCCTGTCGATAACGAGTGTATCATGTAAGTCCTGAGACGGTCTTCTAATTCGTTTCTTAATACTCACAATGTATTAGCACTAATGCCTTTAAATAGCCACACTAAACAACATGCAGTTTTGCAAGAGTAGTTGAGTGTGGCAATGTGCATCATGTCCGTAAACCATGACTTGACTTGTGCATCATTCTACATGAGGAAATGAGCAGTGTTAACAAATACAACTGTCAATCTTCCAAGGAATTTATCAACAAGCTGGGGACAGATTATCAAAGATTTTCACTGGTGCTAGCAAGTGAGCAAATGCTTTGGTAATGCAAATGGAGCAAACAGATTTTGTCACAATCCATATTATCTAAAACAGTTTGCACTAAGGGAAACATTTATCAGGCTGTTTCATCACTATATTTGCTGCAAAGCATACAACAAAAGGTATCTACTACATTCCTGTTTATGTTACGCAGCAAAATATCAAATAAAACAGCCTCCTCCTCGTGCTGAAAACCTTTTTAGATAATACCGATTGGAGCTAAGCCTGTTTGCTCCATTCTCTATTTTCAGAGCAGAAGAATTGGTGCTTAATTCATTTGCACCACTTGCTTTGCACCAGTGCAAATCTGGTCAGATTAGCTAAATTTTGCACTTGTGCAAAAAAGCAGAGCCAGTGAATTCATCACCTATTGCTTAGATAATACAAAATGGAGCAAAAAGATTTAACCCCAATCCGTATTATCTTCACCTGGGCAATATGAATACAGGCTGTTTTATTTACTGTGCTGGTTGTGTAAAGTGACAAGAAATGTATTAAACACCTTTTGTTTTATGCATTGCAGCAAACATAGTACAAAAAACAGTCTCATTCATTTTTGCTTTGGTGCAAACATTATTAGATAATATGTATTGTGACAAAACCTTGTTTGCTCCATTTTGTATTAGCAAAGCATGTGCTCCCTTTTTAGCACTGGCACACATGTTAGATAATCTGGCCCCAGAAAGACAAAAAAACATTGGTAAAATGAAAGCAATATGTCAATTTAAAATATACGGTTTATAAGATTGGGAAGTACAAGACACCGAAAACAAGATTCCAAACCTTTACGTCGTTAGAGAGATCAGTAACACCATCATGTAATGCCCAGTCTTAATTCTGAAAGCTATACATTGTGCGAACCGTGTGCAAACATATGGAAGTGCTGCACTATTTATTGTGACATAAAAGAAGTAGCAATCGAGCGATAGACACTAAAAGAAAACTGTGGCCTGAGCGGCATCACCAGCAAAGCTTTGACAATCTGCATGTGGAGGCGGGGTTTGACATTATCCCATATAGGTTAGTTTGCTCTTTAATATAGGAACAGACCTCCATGAATACATTGTCTAATCTTCCCGCAGAATGTTTGTCTCAGAGATTGACTTTCACAGCCACTCTTTACCCTCTCTGATCTCTTCTCTGATCTCTACCATCTGTCCTTTATTCTTTCGGCTTCTTTCTTTCCCATCACTGTCCTTAATGTGTCATTTTCGACTTCAACAGTTCATAATTACGTATCTTCAATTATAAAGGCAGTTTGTGCTTTGTTTTTGACCAGGAGAGTTAAGTCTGTGTGTGAACGGGCAAGGGCAGATGGGGGTATCTGGTTGTATATGTGTGTGGGTGGGGTAAACGTGTAGAGCTTTGACTGGGTTGGCATATTTAGAACATCGTAGTTAGTGGTATGACTTATTTTGCATTTATTTATTGTATTGTTTTTTTTTTGTGTGTTTTTATACCTGAGTTTGGATTTTAAACTCGGATCCGGGATTGGAACCTCTGTTGCTCTGCGTGGTCTTGCTTCCAAGACCAGCACGTTGCCCCTGTGCTATTCTCTGTTGTCAAACACACAGATAACTCAGTGCCACCGAATCTAGTCTGATGATGGGAATTAGGTCAGTTTGCGTGCATGTTTGTGACATATTTGACCCGTACGAATTCGTGATAGACTCCAAGCTCCCACTTTACTTGTTCGGAGTCCGTTTTATGTGTTACTAAAGTAAGAAACATATGTTCCCATTCAAGGCTAGAAATGCCAGCAGGACAGCAGCGGTTCATACCGCATCTGACTTTGTGCATGTGTGATGCGCACTTTCACAAGCTGTTTGCAAATCGGGCCAAACACTTTGTGGCTCAGATATAGAGGGGGCATAGCATTCCTATATTTTCACCAGAATGGGTTTCTGAATCGGCCCTATGTGTTGTTTGATTGGTAGCCTTCTCGGAAAACCAAAAGAGCAATGCGTGTGACCTCATTGAAGCTGAAGAATTCAACTGGCTGTGTGTGCACGTTTTAAGCCATATTAAAACAAAGAAATGTCAGAGCACAAAATAAAATGTGCTACATCATTCTAAACAACATTGCATTTATGAAGAAATGAGAGACGTTGATTGCCCAGGTGAGAAAATGTGCAGAATTGTGCGAATATGTGTGCAGGGAAATGTAGCACGGATGCCTTCTTTCATTTGCAGAGTGAATCGCGTCAAACCACAGTGCACATATCCGAGGAATGTCCATTTTGACTTCCACTGTGACGTGGGAAAATGCAAGTCCAAAGGAAAATGAACGTTCATTTTGAAAGAAACTGGCGGTCTGGATCTACCCTGGCAGGTACCACAAGTACTTCTCCTTTCAGGTGGTACCAACATTTCCACCAATGGGGAGCGACTACTACACTAAAGGTTTGACATCAACATTGCTACCAGTTTTGCTTCAAGCACTTGGGGCACCACTGTGCACATCAACATCATGCTTCCGCCATCTGATTGGAATTAAGAAGGTATCCAGGTTTTTTTAAGCGTTCCAAATGTGTGTTTCCGCTTCATGGTAATACCATGGAGGTGGACAGAGGAGTATTGAACACACGGATCAAAGTACGCCAATGAGTAGGACATGGTACATAATATAATTATCCCACTTCTCCTTTTTCATTTATTTGAAATGTGAAAAATGTGCATGTACCAAGGCTTACCTATAACTACATCATGGCCATCCACAAGTCCTGCAGAAAACAGCTCCTGAGAAACACCATCAGCTGTGTCTGCCCAAAAATTAAAAGAACACATAAAGAATATCAGGCAAAACATAATGCACATTAATGCATCAACAATCACACAAACTTACAATCTCACGTGTGGATGCAGAAATGGGAAAAGGGGAGGCTGGGGTAGCAATGGTGAGAAGATTAATATTCCAGAGAGATTTGAAATGTTGAACCTTTATTCCATTACAGCAAAAAAAGAGGGCAGAACATTGAAAAAAAACATATAACGATAGAATATACAGAAGTGGACAATAGCAGACACTCATATCATCAGCAGGTCGGTAAAACAGTAATCACCCTATTGGCCGTCCCATCTCATACAGGGTCATGCTGACAGACTTTCAAGCAATTTCTCCGTATAGCCCAATAGGCAGTGAATTATCACAGCTGAAAAGCACTTCCGCCTTGGAAACATACATTAAACACATGCAATAATGGGATGAGGGTCTTCCATTAACACGATTTTAACACGACGGTAAGCAAAACTCAACTTGAAACGGTTAACATTGTACTGCTATAAAATCTATCTCTTTAATGTAAAGAGTGGCCCCAAGGGGGATCAGTGTCAGGAATGCAGGTAATAAAAACCAAGCTTGAAAAGGAACATACTGTGCTAATAAATATCCCCTAAACCACCTATGACCTCCACAAACATTGTCAAAACTGAGTGGGAACTCCAGCCCCAACCACCAGCAAAAGAAATGAAGAGAAAGAAATGAAATGAAATGATATTGTATTTGTATCGCGCTGGTACACAGGGGTTTCAGAGTGCAACCAGGCAAAGGGAGAGGAACAAGGGAGAACAAATAAATAAATAAATAAATAAATACATTTAAAAAAACAACGATTTTACTAGGGCCCGTGACATTGAGAACGCGCAAGTGAATGGGAAAGGGAAAAGTGGGAAAGTGCATGGAAGGGGAGAGAGGTGGAAAGTGTGCAACAGAGGAGAAACAGAATAAATAATAAGTAAAATAAATAAATAAGGCAATACATAGTGGTAGTGCAGAAATGTGTGAAACATCACACATGCAGTCAAACAAACAAAATGACAGTTACTGCAAAATATAAGAAACTATGAATCCAAGGAATGATTAATGGGTCGGGAGGGGGGTCAACTATACCTATAAAAACACATTACTTGTGCCCAACGTGAGTATGACCCCTAGGTTGCATGCCACATGCATAGAGCAGATTCGACGTAATCTCTGAGCCCTTCCCCTCTTGCTTTTATGTATGCTCACGAAGGTCACTGACCTGAAGGAACCACTAAATTAACTTGGAAATCCTATTTGGGAGCCGCTCCCAGTCTAGTAGCACATGCATTTGAACCTCTGCCCATCCTCGCAAGTGCTGGTCCCTGCTCAGGTCACTAACCAACTTGTCCAAATTTGAACATTCCTAGCAAGATATCTGTTTTCAGATCCAAGTTCAGTTGTGCGCCCCTCCACATTTCTGCTTTTCTGTTGTACCTTTTAAGAACCACACATTTATATTTTTAAGGACGTTTTTTAAGCGGAAACAAAAAATCAACACAGAATTTTGCAGAGATGATATATTTAGCATTGAACCTGCTATGTGTGTCTGCTAGTTTTCAAGAGCACATGGGTCTTTAATTCATGCAGTGATAGTATACGGCTAAATGTATGCCTGCCAACTGCCCTGCACGCTCACACAAACCACTGTAAAACACTTATACCGAGAAGCGACCAGCAATGGGACTGAAGGGCAAACTCACTCAACTCGTCTCTCGGTGGAGTAAGTGTCCATAATTAGATTAAAGAACCTTTAGGCTGTGTGTTGACTGAAAAGAAAACATTATTTAATGATTTTCATTATTAAGGGTAACATGCGCATGCTTGTCTGCTGAATATGGGTTACTACATAGGAGCTTGTAATCGTCGATTGTTTAATCTGCTTCCAATTTCTAATGAATCTGGTTTAAGACAATAGGCCTCATGACGAGTCTGCCAGTAACCCGCGGGTGCTACCAGCGGATTATCGGCAGACTCAATTTACTGTTACCGGCACCCATTATCCGGGATATTACCCGGGATATTACAGGTGCTGGCAACAGCAGTAAGTTCCCATTCCATGGAGCCACAGAGGACCCCATGGAATAGGAACCATGGAAGCCCCAGCAAAGTTGCTAACACGGTCAGTACTTTAGTGATTTTTCTGCCAGTAAGGACCTGAACTCCCGGCAGGTCAGGCATGCCGATCATTCACTGTCCCTACCGACAGACTCTGAGTGAGTCGGTCTGGTAACAATGCAGAGCCAGTCCTACCAGCATTCTTTCTAGCATTGTTACCGGTCTGGCTCACTCGTAATGAGGGCTTTTTGTCCAATATTCAAAAGAAATTTGCCAAAGCTCAGGAGCAGTTACTGGGAGTGAGTTCAACTCTCTCCGATTTTGGCAGAGAAAAGGAAGTTGGAGATGAAGAAATTGAAGGTTGCTTTCAATATGCATCTTATTAGATTCTAGATCATTGTAAAATAAATTACAAAGTAGTTAGTTGGGTGTTCTCTGTGAAAAAAGAAGGCTTATGAGGGTCTGATGTTCAAGGTTTGGACATTAGGAGCACTCAATGTGGTCATTGTATGGAAGGCATGGTATCAAAAGTATTCACACTGACACAATGGATATGATTTGTAAAACCTTTATTGATAATGTTGGGGTTGGAGAAACTCCTATTCTGCCCTACAACTAAAATGGGAGTAGTCTCAACCCTCAAACGATAAAAAAAAATAGTCCTAGTGGAGTCAGTCAAGTCAAAATGGCCTATATGAACAAAATCCTAAGGTCTCCCCTATCTCTTGTACAAATAGGCCTCACAAGGTAAGGCGATCCTTGTAGGCAGGATGATACACTATGGCTCAGCTTTCAACACAGTACACAGTTCACAACCATGGATCGAGGCCCACCTGGCCTTCCATGTTTTAAAGTTCCTTTCTCTGGCTTTCAAAATAATGTTTCAGCCAAAACGTTCACAAAGGTTCCCCACTGCTGGGCTCTGACCTTTCACCACACTGTTCTCATAGGTTCCCCTCTGCTGGGCTCAGACCTCTCATGATACAGTTCACACTAAGTTGCAAGGGCGCTCCCTTCCCCAAACTTAATATATATCAGGTCTCCCTCAATCAGGCTCGGACCACTTTCGGATGTTGAAGTATTTTTAATGATCATGGCTTTCTTTGTAGACCACCACAGAACCATTTGATTCACCATTGCACTATTTACTTTCACTATTGCGGTTTGTTTGTTCTTTAGCTTCAAACAATGCACCTTTCACATAGACGTTCAAATGAGCTACTTCTTTCACCAGAACACTCCATTACTTAGTATCGCTTATCTTGCAGCTGTATTTCACTTTAAAGTTCATTTACAGCTCTTTCTTCGTGTTTAACCCACATACGTGCAGCGTTCACTTCACTGTAATATAATGTTGTTGCTACTTCTTTCACTTTATCACACAGCGGTCTGTCAGGTCGCTTGCCAACTCACCGGTTGTGTGCACATCTTTATTGTTTGGCTCTTTCCAATATTCGAGTCAAGGTTAGTACAACAGGCTTAACCTTGCCTCCCCAACTCTGCCGTTCACCCGGGAGGGTCGCCAGCATCCATGAAACACAATGCAATCATCAATTGTGGGATATGGCCTTCTCCACGAGTCTTTCGCGACCTGTCAGAGGCAAACACCACCAATAGAGAAGCCTTAGGGTTTTTGGCCCGCTACTATCGTCCCTTGCTTTGTTGCTCTGCTCCAGTAGGTGTGCCTTTGTCCGGAAGTTCTGTTCATTCTCTTGTTCTGCCTTGCTCAGAGTGTGTCTTTAGGTGTTGCCTTTTATTTGAGTGAGGAACGCTAATTGGTATCAGGTTTATGCACTTAGAGTAAAGTGCCTGACTTTGCCTGACCCAATTAATGGGATATGTCCAGTCGATGTGAGAGAGTTAGTCTCGTTACTCTTAGTCACCCTCTTCCTCGGCCCAATGTTAGTGCATAAAGAGGAGTAGGGAGTAAATCCTAAAAAATGTTTGGGGTGGATGAACAAAAGAGGGGGAATACCATGTCTCACTATCGGCTATCTCACCCAAACTCCCCAAAGACCCGTTACCCAGATGATCCTCCCCCACTGGTCCACCCCCAAGAATTGGATCCAAAAGCAATGGCCTTGTCCTGGCCACCCAGATGACAAGTCCCTGAGGACTAGTGGGTGAGATACCCTTTGGTTTCTCACATTATATAAACCCCAAATGCCAGTTGGAACAAAGCTCTCATTCACCTGTCAGTCTCTATCCGAATACTACACTGAGACTGCATTCATACAAGTCTCAAAATTTCTCTCTGTTACTCAACACTGCGAACTCTCTTCTTTTGCAGCACTGTCCCACTTTTAACACTATTAACCAATCTTCTTTCCTTCTCACTGTCTAATATTGGGTTTTGCAGATCTGCTCTTGCCTGGATCACCTCATACATCTAAAGTCACTCCGTTAAAATCTCCTAGAATTTGCAAACCTATGACTCCACCCATCTGCCAGCAGGTGTACCCCAAGGATCAGTCCTTGGACCCTGCTTTTTGTCTTCTACACCTCTGCTCTAGGAAGGGTTATCTTGTCCTTTCACTTTCACCATCAAATCGTTGCTGATGACACTCAAGACATTTTCTCCTTCCCTTTGTGCACCCCAACCATTTTGGGAATGGATTACAATGTCTCATTGTAATCCATCACTCAAGGGCTCTTCATTGGTCATGCTGGGCTCTTTGTGAAAACAAGTCAGATTTCTCCCGGGTTCCAATGCTCCCCTCTGTCATCTACTTCCTGCCTTAACTTCTTGCTCCCTTACACAAGGATCGCACATTCAGAATTCTCTTAGATAGCGACCTCTGCTGCAAAATGCCATTAAATATTCTGCCTCGTCTGCTTGTATTATCCGACTCAACATTCATAAAATGTGTCAATTTATTACTCTTATCTCCACCCTCAAGTTCAGCAAATGTTACTAATTCTTGAACATACTCCATTGACTTCCTCCTCATTACTTCCTCACCCTAGACAATGTCCTCAACTCTGCTATCACACTCTCTACACCCTACCCAGATTCCCCCTCCACGTTTACCTACTGACACCATGATGGTTGAATCCCCATTCACAACAGCTCCCTTTTCAAGCTCCTTCTTCCAACCTGCAAAGCTATTAATATTTTTTTCCTGAGTAACTGCCTTATAGTATGTCTGTCTATCCGCCATGTTTTCCCTCCACTACTCCCCTGCACTCAAATTCACTGTCTCATGCCCCCCACCACAATGTCAGCCCAACTGTGGATCTCTCGGAAGCTCAGTTTAAATGTCATATATTTTCCAAAGAGGGAACTCACGTTACCCGCCCCCCCCATTGCCCTGCCTGTCCATGCCACTACCTCCAGTTCCACATAATTATGCTATGTTGAATATTTATACAGTATTCCTCCTTATGAAGCACTTGGCCTCTCATGTTTATGTTACCTTTGTAAGTGACTTATATTTCTTTTAATGATTTGTACTATTGTATAGACACTCTTCAGGGTAATGCCTAAGCCATCTGTAAATGTGTTACTGTAAGTCATTTCTGATAAAAATTTAACTTTTTTCTGAAAAAATAAAAACTAACAAAAAATAAAAAATAGAATATTTTTGAAACTTTGGAGACTCTCTCTCTCTAGGACTGATTCAGGTAGTCTCCAAGATGTCAACTCCCTCTGTTCAACCTAGAGGAATCACACTTTGATAATCAATCTTACTATGGGTGATCACAAACAAGTTCAGACTCCAGAAGACAATGTGCATATTATATGCAGTAACAATAAGGCTGTGCTCTCTAATGCATGTCATACACCCTCATGGGGAGCCAGAGATGTGTAAGTACTCTCACGGAATGTGGCAAAAGGTAAACACAAGGATAAAGATCAACAGTGGGTGCTGTTTCTTAAGGGACTTCACAGATTTCATTTGCTAGCAACATGATGTATCATTGATATGCTGCTTCAGAGATTTCATACATGTCCATGTAAAATTGAAAGAGAAACAAGTTAAATATATTGATGGCCATTCATATTAGTTGTCACCTGAAGGTTAGGGTTATGTCAAATTTGACTGATGCAATCTTGGTACTTTCTTCTGACCACCAGAGGTATCATTGAGGAGAGGTACAGAGTAGCACACATCTATAACATTCCAGTTAATGGTACAAATGTGCTTTTTAGACCACAAGACATCCAGGAGAATCAGTAGAAGACAGAAATGTAATTCATATTTTGAAAGGGGGTGCAAAGCAAAAAGTGTCCAGGGAAATGTTTGAAGAACCATTGTGCCTTTAAATTAATTTTGAATTCCATGTCTCCATGGAATCTTTAGTTCACAGTATGGTTTGTTTATGGTGCAAAGTAAGAAAGGTAGTTCTGAAGTATGAACAAGACCATGTTCAGTTTTATTGTCCCTGCCCTCTCAAAACATCTCAAAACATTTAAGAGTCTTACAACAGAAGAGTAGGCCCCACATCCTTGCGGGGGAAGAAAATAATGTGTTCTTATACGTGTTTGATTAGGGCGTTGTTTGACGACTGTGGTGTCAACGGTCAATAAATACTGTCAGTGGCATAGACATGCGGCTTACAAGCTCCCATGTGAGCGAAATTGAAGATAAATTGTTTAAACAAATCCTAAAATGAAATCCTAGCTCTTGAAGGTCCGCCCTAAAACTTCTTTTTAGGTCAGCTTGATTGATGGAAACGTCTGTTAACTCTGGATGCTGCTGCTACCATTGATGAGGACCTGGCTTGCTGGTGCCAAGGTATCATAGCACCCCTCTTTGAAAATGTTTTCCTTCTGGTCGAAATTGTTATCATACAATCTCTTTTTTGGATGTGGCTGGTAAGTTATATTCCAAATGGATCAGTGTTACGCCGAGAATATTGGGATAAAATTGTCAACAATTCTCATGCAGACTACAACATAATTGTCCATTCTATTTTATTAGAAGCACTGATTGAAAAATATACTTTCATATCAAGAGAGGCAATTCTTATGTTGTAGTTCATGACCTAGCAAAGATATTTCAGTCAATAAATAGGTTTGTTTTTGGGCAATGATTGATATTTTGGGAGTTAACAATACTTTGTTAAAATTGCTATACTGCCATTGAAGTGAGAATGTGCAGTTTAAAATAAGATAAATAAGGGATATGGCACTATTGTCCTTTGTGACCACAGTCCCACCCTCCCCTGAACCATTATATTTTGTTCCAAGTGAATGCCGGCCTCTGTCGCTGGAAGCAACAGCTGCTGAAACTCTGAAATAGGTGGTTATACATACATAAATGTAGCCAGAACTCACAGCCATATCACTCATTCTGGCCTAAAAATCCCTCAGGCACATTGCAAAAACCTATGCCACAAACCTACAATAAAATCACAGTATACCCAGTATGCATATATAGATTGTGGCATGCACTTGTGGATTGATTTTGGCCTGCAGGCCCTTTATACTGAGATGAAAGGAGATCCTTTTTTTTATACTATATCAAGCAACTACTGAGTGAGCATTTTGCATTGAATTATTTAAAATGTTATGACCGAAATGTTTGGATCTTCATCATAACTCAGCAGCTACTCTTGGTTCCCACACATACATATCCATGGCGGTGGCACAATAAGCCAATTTTCCAGACATTCCAAGGCTCTCTGAGACTACCATGGTGGTGACGTTACGCAAAATAAAATCTGTATAACATAACATGATATAACATAGGTACTGAACTCTAAATAAGATCTCTGTGATAACAGTTTGCTTAAAACAGACCTGTTAGGCAAACAAGTTAAATGTTTGCCTTAAATTGTAAATTGGGCTCAAAATAATTTATACAACTGATTTCTTGTTTGAAATCAAAATTGTTATATGTTTACGGGACATTGTTAGTGCTGTTTTGAAATAATTCTGTTATATTTTATTGAAATGAAATCTTCTGACTGAAAGCTGGTTTCTTATTTCCATACTGATGTTTTAACTTTATGCGTAAGAAATTACAACGGTGGCCATTGAGGCAAAAATATGGAACAAATGGTAATTGTTAATTGTGGGCATTAAAGATCTGGATAATGTTAGGACAATTTATTAACAAATGAATTAATTAATCTTTTATAACATACTTAATACTGGAGACCAGTCTCTAAGCATGGGACAGGGATTCAAATCTGTATTGCTCTGTATGGTTTTGCTTCTAAGAATAACACATTGCCACTGAGTTATCTTCACGGATATTGATATTGGGAAGAGTATTCTCAGACTAGTGCTTCTTCAGTATGCAGCATAAATAGGGCAGATGGCGTATTTTCAGGAGCTAAATGAATGGAACTCAATCATTGTCTGGCAGATTTAACCGGGGCACTCTCATAAGAAGAGCGGTGATGGGATCATAGAATGAGTTGGAAACTGTTAAACCTATATGTTCTTTTTTACTATTTATTTTATATAGGGCTGATTGATATATCATGGTTTCTTTTAAGGGTTTGATCTATTTACAAACCCATTTAATAGTGAAAGCTGAAAACAGTGTGCTAGATCCATTGTAAAAGAGGATCACTTTCAAGATACTATGCATAGTCCACAAGGCAGTGTGGTCTTGTCGCATCTTATGCATAAGCATGCTCTCTGCAAACCCACCCAAAACCTGAGATGTACCTTCACTGGAAATATCACTCTATCTGCATATAAAAAGGGGTCTCTTGAAGGAGGTATATGGCACTCAGACTGATTGTGTTGAATATGTGTATGTTCTGCAGCTTATTGAGGGAATTGGAAAACATTCTCTTCAAGCAGCCATTTATTGGGAAGGTTCCTCGGCTGACAATGCCCATATGAGACATTGCAAGTATTACAATACAGTGTTGCCCTTTGCGTTTCAAAGCTAAAAACATTTGTTTCATTTCTCTGGTATTACTATCCACTGCTCTCCTCCTTTACTTCTGTGATTCTTGAACAGTGCTGCCCCAGGAGGCCTAAGAAGAAACAAATAACTATATTTTAAAAATCCAACTATTCACAACAGTCAAACTACCGCCTCCACCGCTGCCCCTAACTTCGAGGTGCCACCAGACCAATCAATTTTCCATCATGCTTGCCTTGAATACAGGAAAGTGATGTCACACCTCTGAGATGATTTCCAGCTGTGTTGAATCCTACAGATCCCTCACTAAACCCCTGCCTAAAGTCTCCTCCCAGGTGGCCAGGGAAAGGCAGACGCTTTCTGATCCTGACCTTGGGGGTGGTATACTGCAGGAAGATCACCTTGAATGAGACAAGGCCCAGGGTGGTGAGGAGATCCCATGGGATGAAACAAGGTATTTGTCCTTTAAAAGGGAGAATATTTAAAATTGCCAAAACAGGTAATCAATCACCTATTGACATTATCATGTATCTAAACCACATATAAGATCTATGGATATAGGCACAAATGATATAGAACCTAAACAAACCCTAAAAATAGCAAAACCATTCAAGTCACTTCAGAATAAAAATCATCCTTACTCCCAAATGTATAATGGTAAGGAATTTAAAAATATTGCCTTAAATAAAATGTCTTCCTATATAACTTTGGGTTCTAATGGTTCATCCTTAAATAACTCTAAGGAAAATAAAGTCCCATAATCCTTTAAATACTGGGAGGAGGAAGAGTGCTGAAGAGTCATGTAGCAGTAGCAGTCATCAAATTAAGCCTGACAGACCACATGTGAAAGAAGCTGAGAGGCTTAAAAGGCCCCCTCATCTGCAGGCAATTAGAAAGATCTAGAACTGCGGCTGGAGTGTATGCAGAAGCAGAAGGAAGAAGGCACAGTTTTGGCAATCCACGCAGAAGTGGGAGAACCAATGGAACGTGGAACTCTGATGCAGCAGATGTCACCTCCTCGTCATGCGAGGGTCCAGTTACCCCAAACTCTGGTGTTCAGAGGCTGCACAGTGGAAGGCATGCAGGAAGGCTGTCTTTCTCATGTGAGCCAAATTGCAGAGATTGCACAGCCGGAAGCGTGCCGGAGACCGTGGCAAGGAGCTGCTATGAAGCCATGTGTTTTAGGAGCAAGAGGGGTTCTTTAATTGAGTGGCCGGACCAGAGACGCCTTCAGCGAGGAAGAATGTGGCTACAAAGTGAAGCCAGAAGGTGTGCAGCATGCAGGGAAAGGAACACAGAAGCCGGTGAGTTGAACTGGGTGTTCTGATTCCTTGCACAAGCACTACCAGCAACAGTATCCAGTTTAATTACCACACAAGTATGAGTAGAAGCAATGCAAAGTTGATTGTTGAGTCTTTAACATAGGAAAACTTGAAATGCAGCACTCGCGTGTGATTGGATATTCTCTCTTTCACTTGTGTGAAGAGCAAACACTGTGAAAATCAATTGTTGAATTTAAAATCTTGTAAAGCACATGGTGAAGTGGTTGTGTGTGCCTAGTTATGATTCTAGGAGGTAGAGTGACCTCTGAATTTGTATTAAAGCAGTCAACAATTGCTAACAAAGAGAGGGCAACTGTTTAAGTCATTGTTATTACCAGTTGGGTAGAGCAAGCATTGCCCAAGCCATGAGTGAACAGGGTATTTCCACAATTGAGACTGAAACCAGCCTTTCTAAAAGCCAAAGAACAGTTCACACAGTACTGTGAGCCAATCAGAACTGTAGCATTGCCTAAGATACAAGTGTGCAAGCATTACCTGAAGCCAAGAGAGTGGCAACACAGCTTTTGGGTAATCATTCTGGCTAACAGTAGGCAGAGGGACAAAGGCAATGTTGGGGAAGAGAAACTCACTACTTATAAATATTCTTTGAAGTTGATACAACCTACTTTGCCAAAACATAGGAAGTGTGTCCTAAAGGCAATTCTATGTTGTTGTTGGTTGCAGACAGACAAGAAAGGCAAAGAGGCTTACCTTCTGAAAAGTAAGATTCAGAGGAAGAGCCCCTTGTTTACTTGGAAGTGCTGAAGTACCCAAAAGTGAATCTTGTCATAACCAAAACCTGTTTAGAGTCACAAAGTAGTGAAACTGTGTCAGTGTCACACAATACCGAAGCTGTGGTGGTATGTTTGGTTGTCAGTGTCACACATTAAGGTGGACTATTATGAGGCAAAGGAGAATGCCCTCTTGGTAAACTCTTGTAGAATTTGAGGTTATTGAAGTGGAAGTAGAAGTGCTGTGAAGTCATCCTGACAATGATACCAACTGAGAATCTTAATTTTGAAAAAATAGACACCCTAAGCGTTAACCGAAGAACTGTGTTTCATTAACATTTACAGACGTTGTATTCACTTTGAACTAACAAAAAACTATGGTATTTCTTCATGGATAATTGGAAGTTGTGGTAAAGCATCATGGCTGGGAATGAAATTGATGCTATTGTGATGAAGTGAAACATCTTTACCATACCAAGAAGGGTTGATTTTCTGTTATTGGAACTTTGGTTAATGAAATTTTACTTTTAAATTGAAGACATCAAAAACTAAACTGGGACTGTATTACACATTTGGATTTCCTTGTTTCTTTTTGTTGAACATTGGAGCTGAGGTGACCTTGAATCCTGGGGAAGGGGATTTCACCCAGGTTACAAAGAGGTCACTAAAAGAGACTGTGAATATCATTGTTGATGGTTTTTTGAAATGTAATGCATTATCTTTGTGTATTTGATGTTTAAGTATGAGGGTCAGACATCCTGTGTTAGATTGTTTTTCTTTAGTTTTGATAGGCAGGTTATAGTGTGGCACTTGATTTTAAATTTGATAAAATGGCAAATGTTGAAATATCATCCACATATGTCCACCTCACATTTATGACCCCTCACACGGCCCTCAAACAGCTTTGCCCACATGACCAATGAACCCCCATTGACAATTCGACACCCTGATAACTAGATGAAGATTATTTATCAAATATTCAAAGTAAAACATAGATTGGATGAAAAGTGTAATTATGGAACCACCAAACATCACCATTCATCCTATTGGATCACTCCCAGTAGATAGAGGCCTACTAACTTTCTGACCTTAAAAAGCAAATCATATCATTGATTGAACCGGGAGGTCAATCTTACCCACAGATGACAGGTTGGTATACCAATGCCATTTCAAGCAATTCTGAACTGATTTACACAATGTGACAAAAGCACAGTTAACAAATAGGATTGTACTTACAACTCATCACATGCAGAGCGATTAAAAGTGCTCAATTAATTATGAAGCACAAAGGCACGCTCCAACATAACGCTTCTCATGCGATGTATGCAAATAGCCTGGGGGAATAAATCTCATCTAAAACCATTGACATATACAATTATCTATCTTCCATATCACTAGCAGTAAAGATTTGAATAATTTTCAGTCCAAATACATGAATTCTTCCCCTACTTCCACACCTACCTGGCACCATTTCTCAATCTCTTGCAACCCATCTCACAACACTTGCAACATTGATCAAAATCAGCAGTAGAGTAGTTGTCCTGCGAAACAATTTCCTTCTGCCATTATCAGAAAAGGCCTTGCTCTACCTATGTGAGCAATGTCTTATGGTTGCTTTGAATACATTACTTTGTATTAGGATTGTTTCTGATATGTTCCAACATGTGTAGGCCAAAGATTTCCTCAAATTATTTAAATTTGAACAGCATAAGTGGGTTAGCAAAAGGCTTACCGCTATATTAAAATGTAAAAAAAGAGTTGTAAAATATTAAACTAGAAATTAAATTCTCATAGGCAGGTGATGTATTTTATGCAGAAGTGATGCTCCAGAACAATAAAGACCATGGGCCTCAATGCGAGGTCAGTGGGGTGGAAAGAATTTGTGGAAATGTGGCATTAATTCCATTAGCCCCGCATTCCTGCACTGCCAAACTACAAGATTGGTAGTAGGGGCTCAGATTTACCTAAAACAAAAAGCTGGAGACAAAAAGCTGGAGATGCTGCAAATTTTCAGCCAAATTGCTGTGGCAGAGTTGTCACCGGCTTTTGTTCAGCCAAAAATCACATGGAGTCCTAACGACTCCGAAAATGGGGATTAACATTGCCATGCCGGAAATTGTAATTCCATGGTACGTACACAGGACCCAATGACGGTAACATTAAAATAGTTTGCTGGTAGTTTGGCAAGAATACTGCTGAACAACTGCCACACACGTAATGAGGGACATATATACTCCTTTCTTGGGCAAACCCCTGGAAAAACTGGCCATCTAGCAGCTTTATAGTCACACTGAATCTGTTGGTTGGCTCCATGATCATCGGTCTGGCTTCAGAGCAGACAGAACCACGCAAACTGCGTTCTTGAACATCCGTGAAGATCTGCTCTCTAACCTTGGTTCTAATCTCCCCTATGTCCTCATCCTACGTGATCTTTCCTCTGCCTTTCACACGGTCAAACATGCCATCTTGCTCAACCGGCTATGTGATAACCTGGGTTTCACTGATCATGCTCTGGCCTGGCTGACTTCTTTCAACTCTGACAGACCCTCCCAGGTCCAACTTGGGTCCTTCCTCACCTATATATCTCTCTCCACCTGCTGTGTTCCCCAGGGGTCTAACCTTTCACCCTGGTTGTTCAACCAATACCTGACACCTCTTGTCCACAGCATTTCTGCTGTCTGCTCCAACTTCCAGTGCTATGAGGATGACACACAGCTCACTTTCAGGATCCCCTCTGCCGCCTCTTCTCCTGCTCTCATCCCAGATTGTCTGTCTGCAATCCAAGAGTGGTGCGCCGCCAATAGCCTCTGCCTGAATGCCAGCAGGATGGAGATCCTCCTCATGGCACACCTGCATCCCTGTTTCCCTTTACTCTCTGACCCGGCCTCTTTTGGCCCTCTTCCTGCCCCTACCTCTGCGGCTAAGAACCTTGGGGTTATCTTAGGCTCCACACTCCCCATCTCTCCTCACATCTCTGACAACAAACTACCAACTGCACCTCCTCAGAGGTATGCCTTCTTTTCTCTCCTTCCCCCAGAAGCTCACTGTTCCTAGAGCTCTGGTTCTCTATAGGCTTGACTACTGTAACAGCCTCTTTTTAAATCTGCCCGCCGACTCTCCGTCCTCTGCAACTCACTTAGAACAGGACTGCAAGACTGGTCCTTGGCCTCAAGCCCAGGGATCATATCTCTCCAGCACTGAAATCTCTTCATTGGCTCCCACTGACTGCAAAGATCAAGTTCAAGACCCTTTGCATTGTCCACAAGGCCTTCTGGGGCCTGGAACCAAAATATTTCCATCTTTCTCTTCTGAAGTATCACCCTACTTGAGCTCTTTGCTCCTCCACCTCCAACTCCTTGAGGGTCAGTCGCTTTTCCAAGCAATGCGCTGGGGCAAATCTCTCTCTTCGGCTGGTGCCTCACTCTGGAACAGCCTCCCTGCCTCTCTGAAACTTGAGCAGAACCATATCCAGTTCCGGAAGCAGCTCAAGACTATCCTCTTTGCTTCTGCCTTCTCTCTTTCTCTTCACTGTTGATCTCTTGTCTGATACTGCACTGGTTACCTGGCTACTCTCTGAACCATGGCCCAGGTCCCTCCCCTCCCAGTTGCACACCTGCACTGCCTCCTGGCAACCCTGCACTTGGGGCTGTATCTGCAACCCTACAGCCTCCCTACCTGCACTAACACTTGCTGTCTGCACTTATCCTTGCACTGCCACACTTCTTGTTCCTGCACTTTCTCCTCCTCTTCCTCTCCTTACACTTTTCCCCTTTCCTCTCCCCTTCACTTGCACAATCTCAATGTCACTGCGCCCAGTAAGATCGCTTTCATGCCCCCCCTTGTTCCCCTCCCCTGCCTCGTTGCACCTTGAAACACTTGTGTATAGGTGTGCTATAAATAAAATATCATATCATATCGCATATATGTATGCAAACAGGACAATGGAAATATTTGCATCAGGTGTATATTTTATAGTAGTGGTGCACTATTAGTTCATCTAATGAAGATATTTGAGATGGCGAGCAAAGTGGAGGCAAAAGAGCATACCCAATAATCAATCGCAAAATATTTTGCATTGGTAACGGAAGATATTCCTGAGGCAGAATTATTTTTTCTTAATAAGGGGCAGAGTGAAAATCAGAATACATAAATCAACCAAATAAGGACCACTTCAAGTAACTGAAATGTTAGTCAACCTTTCAGTTTACAAACTCATCAAGGAGGAAATCGATGTTCTAGAAAATGGTTTGTGATATAGGATAGCATAGAATCAGTATCCCTTTGAATTCCGAATCTAGTTCAATGGATATTTTAGAAAGAAAAAAACAAGACTAATTGAAAAGGTGTGACTTTGCCATGCATGTTGTATCCATTTAGAGTCATGCCAGAATATACTTCAAATCATAATATATTTAAGAAATTCAATACTAGAAAGAAAGGATCTCTCAAAACCCCAACAAAACAATTACCATTGAATTATACTTCTGTGATGAATTCAGAGGGCTATGCAGAAGAGTGAAATAGACAGCTTTAAGATTGGCAATACTAAATTTCCCTTCAGCAGATACTGCTTCATCATAAAACATGAGGTTTAATGAAAAACCTGATTCAGCAACAAAGACCAGATGGATATCGAAACAGCAACAGTGTTCCTCAGAGAAATCCAACATTTCAGGAATGCCCTCCATTCTATAAAACCTGTCTATATGAGCCAATGTTTACCTTATAGCAGAGATTCTAAAAATTAAATTGTATACAGAAGACAGTAGATACAGCATTAACATTGTTAGAAGGGTATTTCAAAGTTTCTATCTGGGATAGGACTTGGAAAAGCCAATCTAGGGTTAGCAAGGTTTCTTACAATCCCAGTTGAGCAAAGCCACCCACTTCAGTAGCATGACCAAGCATCAAGGCTGAGCAAAGGAGAAAAGGGACACTGTTGTGTAGTGTAGTTAACAATAAGTAGACCCACATAAATAGGTTATAAAAATAACACTGTTTTATTCCAACAATGTACACTTTAAATATAAGGTAGGTAAAAATACTTTATCACATATATACAACTCACAGTTGGTCACCCTCATGGGTTACACACTACCTTTAAAATACTTTAGCATAGTACATAGACAGTTAATGCAAACTTTCAAAGTAGGGAGAAAATGATGTTATCTCAAAAGTAGGCCCAATAGCATATAATACACTTTAGTGCAGCCATAGTCTACCACATTTCTCTGAAGTGTTTTTAATGATCCCAAAGGTTTCTGGAGGATAAAGGTGACTAGTCAGGAGGACATCCTTAGTTCGGGCAGGCACAGAATAAAGCACTAAGAAAAGTTCTGGTGTGAAGACGAGCAAATACAACACCTGGGAGTCTTCGGGAGGACCCACAAAAGTACTTACCCGGACACCACCACCCTGGGTCAGCCCAGGATAGCACTGAGGTTAGCTAGGACTTTGTGCCCAATGTGACCCCTATGGGGAGGGGGGCAGAGCAATAGATATAAGATACCTCAGCCCCCAAACACCCTGAAAGTTAGGAATAGGCCTAAGCGATAGAACGTCACTGGGAGAAGCAGGGGCCACTATTGAAGTCATCAGGCATTGTTGCCTGATCACAGGTTTGTGGTCTGTAATCCCTGGTTGTTGTCAGAAGCCTCCTATAGCCTCAGACGGTAGGCAGGATTCCTGGATTTGATTATTCCACAATGAAGAGAGGGCCCTTAAGGAGATCTTCACAGATGCACTCCTTGCATTGACACTGGACCGGGTCAGGGGACACTCAGAAACGCAGCCTTGGTGATACACTGACTGCAAGCCTTTCTTTTGTGCCCTGTTTCCCCAGTGAGACAAGACAAAGTTAGAAGCGGCTCACCAGGCTGAAAAGTTCGTACCCTCATGCCCATGAAGATTCCATCTGGGTCTTGAGGTACGCTGGTCTAATTTCTCCACAAGAAGTTCTAGCACTAGAACCCTGACAGAAGAAAGCACTTGTATCAGGAGATGTACAGAGCCACTGTAATGAAAACCGGAAGAAAAATAGCTATGATTACATTTGGCAACATGAAATGAGATTTTAATATTAGTCAGAAATGAATACAAGCTCACATTGATACACCACGTGAATGAAGTATACATTTCCTCTCTAGGTCACACTTTGGCTGCCAGTTCAACAATGAGGGATGACAGTGATCTAGTCCAGTAGTCCAAATTGCTGGTCCTGAAGAAGATGACACCAATGAGATAAGTCATCGAAACCGGTTGACCTTTTTTTGATGTGCCGATATTTATTAAGGGATTACAATACAGCATAAAAACAACCCTGTTGTTATACCTGTTTATTGATCTTGAAAGAAGGTTTTTGTAATTAGTTACGTGTGACTGTGGGCTGACACATAAAAAATGTAAACAGCGATTTACCTCTGCTTAACATCTGATGCACATACTCTAGTGTGGGTGAATAAATTACGCAAAACTGCAATGGAAATAGTTCCCGCTGAAAATGTACAAGATGTTATGAAATTTTCAATTATACTGGCATTGAGGTTTTTGGTAACCACCTTGTTTTTAGTGCTTTTATACAACAATATTTTGTATAGAGATAGGGAAAATTCCTCCTTTCTTTTCTATTAGAAAGGTGGCGCACCAGCGGTGTCCTAGAGCGAGCACCCTCTGCTAAGGAAAGGGTGTTCGTCTATGTAGGGATAGTATTAATGTGGCATAACAGATTGACTCTGATATGAACTATGTAACACACATTAAACTACTCTCTGTATACCTTTTCATTGTGTTTTAACTGATCTTTGCTTTAGAAGGATGGAGCTAATACCAAGAGAGGTCTCCTTAAGTAGGTTAAATCCCTCACTGTGTATGTGACTGGTTGGTTCCACCAGTCATAAGGAGGAAGGCACCTTGCAGGGGTCCTCTCTGTTGATCAGAAGGTCGAGGTGCATGACACTGTGCTTTCTTCTGTTCCAGTACTGGTCACTGGTGTAGTCCTCCGGCATCCCTTCGTTATCTCTTCTAATCCAGCGATTAACTCATTATCCAGGGTCCAGCTCATCTCCTTATATCCAAAAAAGGGCATGGCGGTCACCCCAGTCCTCTAATAGGGGCACAAGCAACATTCAAACTTGGAGGTGGCTGTGTTCCGGAATCTTTCCCAGCAACAGACAGTCTCCTGGAGTAATGCTGTTTGGGGCCTGGGCCACCGTTCCGCACTTCCAGCCAGCACATTGTTGTAAAGGTTCAACTTCGTAACACAAATTAAACTACTCTCCGTATACCTTTTCATTGTGTTTTAACTGATCTTTGCTTTAGAAGGATGGAGCTAATACCAAGAGAGATCTCCTGAAGTAGGTTAAGTCCCTGACTGTTTATGTGACTGGTTGGTTCCACCAGTCGCAAGGAGGAAGGCACCTTGCAGAGGTCCTCTCTGTTGATCAGAAGGTCGAGGTGCATGACACTGTGCTTTCTACTGTTCCAGTACTGGTCACTGGTGTAGTCCTTCAGCGTCCCTTGGATATCTTCTTCTGCAGGTCTCTTCTAATCCAGCGATTGACTCATGATCCAGGGTCCAGCTCATCTCCCTATATCCAAAAAGGGCATGGGGGTCACCTCAGTCCTCTACTAGGGACACAAGCAACATTGAAACTTGGAGGTGGCTGTGTTCCAGAATCTTTCCCAGCAACAGGAGCAATGCTCTTTGGGGCCTGGGCCACCGCTCCCAACTTCCAGCCAGCATATTGTTGTAAAGGTTCAACTTCAATGCTGCCAATGTGGCTGCATTCACCAGCTGCGCAAGTAGCGTGGTGATGTTGAGAGTGATGTCATGGGTGACATTGAGGGTGGGGGTGTCATTGAACACCGGCTGTTTGCATGAGGGGACACAGAAGCAGGCACAGCGCAAGAAGTCCCATGGTGGAACGCAATGAAGAGTGGGTGCTTTGGGCATAGAAATGGGTAGTTGTATAGACTGGGCACTGGATGGGCAAGGGGCCTTCGTGGGTAAAGTGAACGGGGCCTTTTGAGCAATATGTGGGCAGTAGAGAATTTGTATGCCCATGTTAGGAACACATTTCTCACAGACAGCTGCAGGCCTTGTTGTGACTGCAGTATGTACTTTTGAACAGTCAGCAGAAACAGTGTGCAGAAATGGTTCACGGCTGAAGGTTTCCAGGAGAGTGCAGGCTCATCGAAACCACTCTAATAGATACTTTCGAGGCCAGTGAGCTAGGAACCTGGGTGCACAAGGAGATTTGGCAGAGAACTAGAAATCACATACAGTTAATTAAAATCCAGCCACACTGTGGTTGTTTTTTTTTAGACTACACTTGGCAGCAAGGCTTGAGCTGGTGGGGGGAGGGGCATTGGCGAAGGGATTATGGGGCACGCAACAGGGAGCCAATCAACTGAGAGAGGTTTTGTTGTTTCTAGGGTGCAACAATGTACAGTGTCCTCACTGATGTCTGCGGGGCACATCATTGGGCAGACTCGCTCTGAATGTCTCGTCCCTTGCCATCTCAAGCCATTTTGTACATTGAGCATTGGCAAACAAGTGTTTTTGACTGATCAGCACAACCACGTAATTTAGGGGTGCTGTGGGAAGGTTTGTGACATCACGAGGGGTGTTAATGTGATTTTTTGCCAAGAAATGGTCCACCCAATCAGGGTCACTTAAAATATAGGGGACTGATGTAGTTCCACCATTCAGCTTCTGTGACCGGCCCTGAACATGTAACTAAAATGTTGCATAGTAATTCTGTAATTTGGGTATTAAAAATGTTGCCGCAGTGGGCGGCGTTGACAGATAATTTCATTGAGTTCAGTTCCGCCGGGCTGTCTGAAACGTTCTTCCCAGCTTGTTGGGTCCAATACATTTGCGTTACTTCTTACTTGGTGTATCCTACTTTTTTTGATCATTTTTTGTTCCTTTTATTACTTTTACCAGAGGTCCCGGGTACAACATCCACAGAGGAACCTTCACAGGCTTTCTGCAAGAAGCCTAAAAAGGTGCAAGAAAGGGAAAGACCATCCCCCCACCTAAAAAGGAAGAAGGATGACCAACAAAGAGCATGGCATCTTAAACAGGACGCAAAACAACAAGGGGGCCATTTTGAGTATACAGTCCAATATAGTGAAGTATCGTGGCTGCAATAGCAGCAGCCTTGATCAATGCACTCCCAAAATACAGCAAAAAGTAATAACTGCCACCATTCTGTTCAGGGGTGCCTGGAAAGTAACAATATTGTCACTTCCCACAACGTTAAGGGGATACAAAGTGTCCACAAAGCACTCCAATGAGGATGGCATGCGCTGAAATGGATACACAATACCAGTTACTAAAAGTAGATGGCTACCCCTGCACTGGGGAGCCTGAGGGCACCCCACTGAACCTGAAACACCGTTGCAATAGGGACCTCAGGGGTCCCTGGCAGCATACCACCTATGGTGTGGGTGCTGCTATAGAAGAACATGAGGCTAAAAAAGACTAGGTGGAGAGATCTCCCTTTCTCTGGGTACCCTAAAAGAGGGGTCCAGTGAACCCAAAACCAAAGTACATGTAGGAGGTGGGTGAGGCAGAAAGGTATCACTCACATTCTAGAGTCAGAATACAATCTCAGAGATTCCATGATTGGTGCTTGGAGGCTCAGGACAGAGAGGGAAAGATCTGTGAAAGAGAATTATCCCTAACAAACATCATATATGAAATACTTTTTGATCCTGATATCAGTCTACACAAGAATCACATTGTCACAATGTTTCTAAATAATAGACCCTACACAACAAAGGAGAGAGTTACCCAGAGAATGGCTGACTTATTGGATAGGCTGGTGCACATAAATGACATTCACATGTAATATGTTGATTTCTAATGATAATTATATCACTAATATGACATAGCTAAAAATGCTAGTGTTCCACATGTTGTGGCCAATCTCTATGTCAAATTGTCGATGAGACCATAACTTATTAATACAAAAACATACTTGTGATCCATATTAATTTGTGGAAACGGTCAACAGACAGTGTAATTGTCATAAGGGCAGGAAAGGTGTTAGAAGAACACAGTGTGGAACAAGGGGCCTAGGCTCAGAATGCAAACCTCCATTTCACAGAGACTACAAACAGACTCAGATATGTTTCTCTGAATCTTACATGGTCCACACTATTGATTAGCTCTGCATAAAACCACTTACAAAACCTACAGACAAAAATGTCTTAGCGATGAATCCATTCATCCAATGGAGGATATCTCGGGAGGATAGCTCAGTGGCAACGTACTAGCCTTGGAAGCAAGACGACACGGAGCAACACGGTTTCGATCCCCGGGTCCACGCTTAGAAACCTCTGGGTATTAAGCGCGTTATAAATAACCTATCATATCATGTCATACCAAACTCATTGAAAGATAACTTGCTGTATCGTACATTTTTGTGCCTTCATGCAAACAAAATGTGTTTGGTAATAATAATAATAATAATAATAATAATAATAATAATAATACTACTACTAATAATAATAATAATAATAATAATAATAATAAAATGACAACAATAAATGCGTATGGGTTAGTACCTTTTCACATTTTCCCTCCAAAATGTAAAAGATTAATATCCAAACACTGCCTCATATTTAACATTTGGACAGATTAAAGTTTCTTAGTGCAACATACTTTTTAACATAATAGAGCCTGTGAGGTCAGTTAACACATACGATATATGTATATTTACCCTTTAGAACCTAAAACTTGGACGTTTGAGGATTCCCGTTTCCATCCACAAAGCGGACGTGCTCTGTTTCGGCTCCTGATGAATCCTATGATTTTATCCTTTTTGCAATGTCTCAGAACCCATAGATGGTACCTGGGTGTGTCGGAGCATGCAGGACCCCCCGACCCCTGCCGGGCTGATCCGGACAGTCCACTGAGTTTGCGCGGCAAAGTTACAGCTCGTCAGTTGTATGGAGCGGCCGGCAGCGAATTTCCAAAATGGTGCCCATGGTGAGACTCAGGAACCGCAGATGAGATTGCAGTGGTGTGTGCTTGGAGAGCTGAATCCAGCATGCCAGTGGCCACCAGTGTTGGGTGTGAGGTGCCGCACAGGCTGTAACAATGGTTGCCAGGCCCGCCACCATCAGAAGTGCTGGGGGCTGGTAGGATCGTGTGGTAGCATAGCTGTGCCCAGGGGAGTTGCTAGGTCTGGAAAACACCCGGGGCTAAGCTGATGTCGGAACTGTTGGGACTGGGGGCTAGCTGGTCTTTTGGCTGTAGCTCCTGAGATTCTATCCGGGGCTACAACCAAAAGATCAGGGGCTATAGCCCCCTTAGCTCCCCCCTAGCAACGCCCCTGGCTGTGCCGCTGATTTCATTTATCTAGTTTCTCTGGACAAACGTAGAGTGGGGGCTTGCATTCGACATCCACCTGGGGAGATCCGTGTGGGTGGAGAGCCTGCCGTATCACGGTGAGGAGTGGATCGATAACCCTGGAGAGAAGCTGGAAGCACCATACAGGCGGTCTGCCCCCACCCTCATGGAAGATTGAGACATGCAGCTGCTGCAGTACATACTAACTGATCACATCCGTGAGGACGCTGGGCCTTCAGCTCACAGTGAACAGGCACAGTGGGGCTGTGTAACAAAGAGTCTGGCCCCTGGAAGTCCATCATTCTGTCTTCAATGAAATCGGCATTGATGATATTTCCCCTGAGCAGGCCCTGTGGTCTTTGGCTGTTCTCTCCTACAATCATTGCCTGGCCAAGAGAAACAATCGAGTGGTTTTCTTCCACCTGCATCAGGTAAGTCGAATTGAGCTGCTGATTTACACCAGTGCCTTTTACTATTCAGAAATGGCCGCCCCCATTTTGGCACTGGAGTATCTCGAGTGTGTGCCCTGGATCCCTCCCTATGCACTTTGGATTGGCTGATTAATCATCTTTATGTCAATCCAGGGAGCCAGCACATGAAGCTTAAGGCCCTTGTGCACCCTGTGAGTGCCGGGTGTTCCTCCGCTTCTTCATACCGGATCCCGCGCATTTCGGTCTGACTTCCTCCTGCTGCATGAAGCGCTTCCTCCTTTGTTGCTTGTTGCTTCAGCTCATGGCACAAGGTAAGCACTGTTGCTGGGCGCTCTGCATTGTCAATGTGCCTGCTGAGTATTTCCTGAACCCAATTCAGAGGCCGCTCTGTTTTGTTCACCTTCTTGCCATTGCGTTCTCATCGCCCTTGGATCATATCCTTGTACTTCTCCCTTCCTCATTGCTGTCGTGGCACTTCTGGGCCCTTCTTCCTCTGCTCCCAACTTTACCTGACCGAGCACAGCACTCTGGCAGCCGGGTCCCCAACCTCTCCCCACAACATCTATAATGTGTTCATATTGAAATTGCTACCTAAGAGCACCAAACCATTAATGTTCTACTAAACGCTTTACTGCCTTTTTGTTTGCCATAAGTGTTTCCCTGGTGGACCTTCACTCTGCGTGCACTCTGCATGCATAACAACCTGTACTGAATCATTAACCTTTCTAACAAATGCTGTATTACCCACCTTTTTACCCCAATTACGGCTATGGCTGTGTTACCTCATTCTGCATTATCCCCTTCCTGCCTAATCTGGCTGGTAACTTGTTACTGAGGCCAGCAAAATCCAGTCAATGTGCTGCCTGAACATGCTTCTTTGTTTAATCATGAGGATTTTTACCCTATTTTAGAAAGTCCATTTAGGTGTGTTTTGAATCTACTGAATGTGCTTAAAACCTTAGGCCTTTTACACATACTCTGAAAGTCAATTATGGGTGTTTGAATCGACGGAATGTGTTTACAGCTTTGGCCTTCACCATTGTTTTGGAAGTCTAATATGACTGCTTTTGAAAATATTGCTGTGCTTGAATACTAGGCCTTTTTCTCCTATTTAGAAATTAACATCTGGGTGTTTTTCTGCTTGTGTCTTCATATTCGCTTTCTTCCTCACATGGAAAGCCATTCCTGTGCGTGCTGTAATTTCTGTGTCTAGATTTTTCCCTCTTCTTCCTATCTTGCTTCCTTGTGTTGTACCTTCTTTTCTTTTTGATAACCTAGGCTCTATACCTCCTGCACAATTGACTAACTGTACACTTGATTTGTCTACCCCTGTCTTGCTGCTAGTCCACCTGGAATGTTCCTTGTGCACTGTGTAGTCCCTTGTCTGTTCTCCCCCCTGTATCCAAGGTGCTCTCTATCTCCCATCGCTACCTACTCTAACTGCTACTCTATCATCTATCCTACTTCTCTCTCGAAGCCTGGAAGGAAAAGGTTTAAGAAAGCACTCCTGGTCTTCAACCCAGGCCTACCCATTGCCAGCACCTATGCCAATGCTTCCTCCAAGAAGACTATCACTGACATGCTCTTTGTCACCCCCTCTCCGGACCTATGGACTCCCTCTTTGGTCTCTATTCTCTCCCCTTTCTATTCTTCGCCCATTAATTAGTGAAATTCTCTTCTGACATCTCTCTCCTTCTTGAAGATTTTGACCTTGACATTCTTGCCCTCACTTAGACGTGGTTCAATGACCGCTCTGTTGCTCCTCTTGACACTCTCCTTCCTGAGGGCTACAACATTCACTCAAAGCCCAGGCCCAACCAGTCTGGAGGCGGAATGGCCCTGATCTTCCTTGAGTGGGTTCCTTCTACCATTATACCCACTCAATCCTATTCAGCCTTCGAATGTCTCTTCTGCAGGCTTGGTCTTTCTCCCAACCTCTCGCTTTCTCTTGCCACCATCTACAGGCGCACTGGCCTGGTCTCCCTCTTCCTCTCTGAATTGGTCGACCTCATCTCTTTTCTCCTGAACTCTAACTCCAAGCTTCTCCTCCTTGGTGACTACAAGATTCATCTTGATTCTTCTGATATGGCCACTTTACACTTCCGCAACCTCTGTGACTCTCTTTCCCTCACCATTCTTCTCTCTGGTCCAGCTCACTCGACACACCTTGGATAGACTAATCTCAGCAGTCATCCCTATCTCTAACCCTCTCACCACACCTCTCTCCTGACCACTCCCATCTCTCCTCTCACCTAGATCTGTTGGGCTCCCTGGCCAAGCCTCTTCCTGCATGGCCAGTCTCCATCTCTGTCATTCAACGATGAAGTGACTAGGTTTCTGCTTTTGCCACCACTTTCATCACCCTTTCCACCCTTGCTATTGACTCTCCCACCGACACAGCTTTCGCTAACCTTCAACTCTCCATCTCCAACACCCTTGACACACTTTCCCACTGTCATGAGGATCCATGAAAAGCCTGGCTCCAAGCGCAACAGCTGGTATAATTCGTTCCTAGCCTCTCTGAAATGCAAGTGCAGAGTTGCTGAACAGAAATGGCAGGCTTCAAGCACATCGACTGACAAACTGCCGTATCGCATCCTTCAAAGGCAATACTGTCTATCCATCTGCTCCAAGAAGAGGGCCCACATTCAAGCTTGCATCTCTGGCTCAGGAGCAACAGAGCGGTCATTGAACCACGTCTAAGTGAGGGCAAGAATGTCAAGGTCAAAATCTTCAAGAAGGAGAGAGATGTCAGAAGAGAATTTCATTAAATTCTCTTCTGACATCTCTCTCCTTCTTGAAGATTTTGCAGAACAAGTATTGGGACTAGCTAATTGAATCTGGTTTCCCCCTTTGAAGGTTTTCTGAGAAGGGGTACAACGATGTGGTATGCCCATCAGTGGTGATGAAGGGCCCAGGTGGTTGGCAGAAGGAGGCTTGTTAGAAGAAGGAAAGAAGTTGATGAGAGACAGAAGACATCTATAAAGAAGGAGGAGGTTTAAAGTGGCTGCAAAATACCCTTCGTCTAACAGACCTGGCACTTGATTGGTTGACCTCCTTCCTTTCTAATCAACCTTCCCAGGTGCAACTGGCCTTTCCTCTCCTTCATCATACTCTTTACCAGCGGCGTTTCTCAGTGCTCTATCTGTGGGATGTTTGAACCCACTCATCCAAGCCCTACAACATCGCTGGCAGCAGAAACATCATAATGGCCGCCGGAAAGCATGCTGCTCGCCAGAGATCATCCAAAAATGCGCAGTAAAAATCTGAAAAATAGGCTGCCACCCACTTTTGCCATGTCAGTGAACACAGGAGATCACTGCCTAGAACCACTATTGGGATACCCACACAGTAGCATGAAACCACTTGAAAATAGCAATACTAATTGCCAAAAGCAACCCAGAGCTGTTTGGGAATTCATTTTCTTGACGTCAAAAATTGCTAAAATCATGACTCACCTAAACCACTAAAAAGATCCCACCTCCTTGGTGGGGGGTCAACATCATTCTCCCACAAGAATCTACATGAATCTGAGGTCCACAGAAGTGCATCTATATTTGAACAAAGTATATTTTGAGGATTGCTTACTGGTAAGGCAGCTGTCAAAAATGGGTGCAATACCGCTGCTTGACACTGACCGGCGCTAGCGATCTAAATTCTGACAGGAGACCTGTATTTCAGGAGCTAAAAAGTAACCTGAGTTAGCTGAGACTTCCAAGGCTGGCCTTCACACCCAGTCTTCTGAGCAACAGCACAGGAAATCACATGCTCCTGTTGATTAAGAGGGAGGAGATTTTCCCTGCAGCCTGGAGAAAGGAACAATGGATTCTTTCAACTGAATAGGATATGCTGATTTGGGCGTGAACTGTCAATACTGCTCTGGGAGAAGCAAGACATGTGATCTCTGGGTCAGAGCCAAACTTCTGGGGGCGGGGACAAACAAATGGGTATACTGAAGTGGAGGAAAATGTATGTTTTATTAAATTGTTAATAAAATATTGTATCAAGCTGACAAAAATGTACAATTTGGGGATTCTTAACATGAAAAATGCACCCACAATTTGAGACTAAGTTGGACACAGTGGGATGCTCTGAGACCAAACCCTGGATTTATTAATATTGTAGACACTGTGTTTATACTAGAAAAATGCAAACTTACAGTAATATGCGCAGAGAGGGTGTGTACCTCTGTGTAAGGTTTGGTGCGAACCCAATATTGAGAAACCCACGAAAATCGCAAATAAGTTGTCATTTTCTGAACCCAAGCTCTTAGAAAGAGCAGGGTTGAACAAGGACCTGTCTTAATTAATGTGTGATGTGTACATGTAATTTCAACAACTTGTGTATCTGGGAAGCATGTTTGGTTATGAAAAATGGTTGTCTAAGTAAATGCAAGGGGGAGTGTTCTTTCCTTCAGCCATAAAGATGATACCTGATGACTCATTCTGACTCACTACTCCCTTCTCCAGTCAGAGGACAGTAAATCCTTTAACCTATCAGGATCCTCAGAGGGTTGGGCATAGCAAGTCAGCGACCACACCCCCTTTGAGAACACATAAAAAGAACCACTGAGACCCAGATAGGGACATTCATTTTTCCACTACTCATTGATTCCTGCACAGCACGCTGCCCAACCATATCCAGACAAAAAAAACTCCACCTACCCTGAATCACCTTTAGTGAATTAAAATTATTTTAGCATAATTTTCACTTCATTGCAATCACATTTAAAAGTATTTTTGCCTGTTTAAAATCATACCGGTTTTCTCTAAGCTTGCTGGGGGAACTGGAATTTGAACTGCCTTTGATTGTATTCCTGGAAACTGTGTGCTCTCCTTTCCATCTCTTTATATTGCATAAGGGGGGAGTGAGTTGTCACAAGGGAAAAAGTGATCATATTATCTCTTGTTGAAACCATATCAAGTTTATTTCTGTGCTGCATTCTTTCCCATCTTGCATTTCCTTGAAACCATACAAGTAGTCCCTGCTACTTTATTCTTTCTATACCAACTCCTCATTGATTAAAGAGAGTGTGCTCTTGTAATCTTACCCATTGTTGATCATTATTATATTCATAAGTGTGTTATCAAATATTAATTTATTCATAAAAGTGTGATATATATATATATATATATATATATATATATATATATATATATATATATATATATATATATATATATATATTGTTTAATTTTTCCAATATAGGGGCGTTATATAAGGGTTCATCATCCAGATTTAAGAACTTGACATCAAAATATATAAATAAGGGCTTCCATTGGGCATCCCAGACTAGGCATTGACTTAGTTGGATTGCTGGATTGAAGTCACTTACATATCATATCACTGTGGCTCTTCAACATCTACCTTGCCCCTCTGGCCCACTTGATTTCCTCTTTCTCTCCTCATATTCAGTGTTATTCAGTGTTATTCTGATGAAACTCAGCTCTCCTTCAAGCTTTCCTGTGCTAGCTGCACTTCCTCCTCTCTCCTTCTTGACTGTCTGACTAATATTCATGCTTGGTATGTGGCTAATGATCTCTGTCTTAATGCCAGTTAAATCAAGATCCTTCTCATTGGGACCTCTGGTCCCAACTCCCGTCCCACTCTCTGGCCGCCCTCCTTGGGACCCATCCCCTCACCATCTTGAAAGGCAAAAAACCTTGATATCATCTTCGACTCCTCTCTCTCTTTCTCCCCTCACATCACAGACCTTGCCAAGAAGGCCCATTATCAGCTTGGCCTCCCCAGAATCATTCTCTCCTTCCTTACCCTCCCCCAGAAAGTCAATGTCTCAAGAGCTTTGGTCCTCTCTAGGCTTGACTACTGCAATAGCCTCTTCCTCAATCTCACTCATTCCTCACTTTTCCCCCTTAAACTAATTCAGAGCAGGTCTGTGTGACTTATCCTTGGCCTCAAGCCCAGGGACTGCATCTCTCCAGCCCTTAAATCTCTCTACTGGCTCCCGGTGGCTGCATGGATCAAATTCAAGACCCTCTGCACCATCCACCAGGCATTCTGGGGCCTGGGACCCCACTACATCCAACTATCTCTCCCTAAATACCTGCTGCTAGTGCCCCTCTGTCCTCTAGCTCCAACTCTCTGCAGATCAGAGATTTTTCCAATCAGACACTGGGGAATGGGGTAGATCTCTCACTTTGGCAGGTACCTCCCTCAGTAATGTCCTTCCTGCCCCTCTCAGACTTGAGCTGGACCTCCTTAAATTATGTATGCTTCTCAAGACACTGCTCTTCTCTATCTCCTTCCCTCTCCCTCTCCCTTGCTAACTCCTGCACCTGCCGATGCGACTGGTTGCCTGGTCACCTATGAGACACACTGAGCACTAGGCCCCCTTGTCCAGTCTACACCAGCACACCCCTAATTAGCATGCCCTCTCCCTGACTAACCTGGTGGGACCTGCATCCCTCCTGAGTTTGGTAAACCCCCTGTCCTCGCACTTAGATGGTGGTCCATCCCTGGCATCCCCAGGCCCTTTTCTCCCTCACCCGGGCTCCAACCAGCACTTGCCTGTGTTGGGCTCTTCCTTCTTCTTGCCCCCCTACCCCTGGCATTTATGCTCCTGCATTTAAGCCCCCAAACCTGAATGTTCACTACCCCCTCAGCCCCATCCACCAATCCCCCTTCACTTCCTGTTACTTCACTTGCACGATCCAAATGTCACAAGGCCTGGAAGGACCGTTAGTGTTGTTTATATCCCCTGCGCCCCTGACCTCCCTTGTTTGCCTTGTGGTGACTGGAAACACTTTTTGCTGTATAGTGCGCCTTATCAATATTCAATAAATAAATGAATAAATGAATAACTAAATACAATGAAACAGTCACACACATTATAAATAGGGCTAACATTAACAATTTCACCAACAGCTTAAGATACAATCATACAATGGCCGGAATTGCATTCCACTATTGGACATGCTGTGTGTGAAACATTACGTATGTGACCTTACATGTACAAAAGTAAAGAATAAGACATGCATCCATCTCTAAGATATGCTGCAGCAGAAAACGTTTTCAAATTGCTTTAGTGAAATATTTACGTAAAAGCCCTCAAAATAACATATTTAAGTCGATATGCAGATTCAAGTAAAGAATAACTGATCTTCAAAGCTGTGGCTGGAATAAAATCACCACAGCAACTGCCATACAAGAGTATGCAGCTGCAGGTCACTAACCAACAAGGTCCTGCTCAAAGTAAACAAATCAATCCCCAAAGCATAGTGCAAAAGTAATGATAAGAGAAGAAGAGCCACACAACAGTTCTAATGTTCATATTACAAGAATGAATCAACAGTAACGTGGCAGCAAAGACCAGAACTTAAATCAGAAGCAGTCCCCTCTAGCTGGTTCCGCCGGCGACCTGATCTGCTCTGGCACTTATGCTCTTACTCTGAAGTGGCAGCCCCATACATGTAGACCTGCATTCACGCTCAGAGGAGGCATATGTATTCCGACACATCCCTGTATGCTTTTGTCCCCTTAAGCCAATAGTTTTGCCTGTTGCAATTGTTCATTGCATTTTACATGTATATGAATGGATTTGTGTTGGCCCCTTTAAGAACGGGAGCAACTCATATAAAAAATGCACACTGAAGAGCGGCTATCATGTGACTATTCTGGGAGCAGTTTGCCTCTGCTGACTGATTACATACTTCTAACTTTTTTAATTGGTAGTGCAGGCTACCAATTTTGCAATTTAGTTTGCTTTACCATCCAACCTGGAATTAGCATTACGGCTAACACACTTTGAAGGCCCTATTACCCAGGGCTCTACATGATGCCCAATAGAATGGTGTAAACTCTAGAAATCCATTTACTACAATGCTAAAAAGCCAGACTATTCCACTCTGTAAAAAGACCTACCTGATATATGAGAACATATGAGGGTCGGTATGTACTGCTTGATAACTGTGGCAGTAAAATGAGAATATTGTGCTGTACCCAAACCCAGCATCAGTTTACCAGCCATGCCCATGCAAAGAGGGCATCAAGATTCATGCAACCATGTCAGTTATGAAGGAGAAGTATTAGAACTATGGTGAGGGAGAAAGACTGGAACAAAGGAGAAGGGAAAGGATGAAGGTGAAGACCTGGGACTAAGAAGCAGGGCTGTGAGGACAGAGTAAGACTGAAATAAAGCAGCAGTATTGAAGTGTAGGGAGACAATTCTGTTGAAGGAGAAGGAGGAATATGATGAAGTACAAGGAGGAGGAATGGGATAAAGAAGAAGGTTAAGAGAAAGAGTCAGACAAAGGTGAGCTAGAATGAAGAGAAAGACTCTGATGACTGAGAAGGAAAAGGACCAGGGTGTAGGAGAAAGGTTTGGATGAAGGAGGAGGACTGCACATATAATAAAACTCCCAATTCAACCATTGCCCCATGACAGATACAGTGCTGTGCTCCATCCCTCCTGCTAGAATTGCACTATAACAAAATATAAGCGAATTATAACATTCAATGAAGAAGAAGAAGAAGAAGAAGAAGAAGAAGAAGAAGAAGAAGAAGAAGAAGAAGAAGAAGAAGAAGAAGAAGAAGAAGAAGAAGAAGAAAGAAGCAAGCATATAATGTGCTTTTTGAGGTGGTTTCCTAACATGCTTAGAGTGTAACCATTTCAATTACATAAACTATATTTAGTCATTGTTTTATAGTGATTATCCAATCTAAACGCACATATTTTACCAATAACCTATAAATTACAGATCTTTTAAATGTTTGTTTGTTTGTAAATATGTGAAAAGGCCTGTGCTACTGGTCCTGAAGGAAGTTAAGAAATGAATCGCAGACTGAAATGGCCCAAGCCCAAACAAGTCTTGTAAATGCCTGATGAAATTTCTTTTACTCTGATTCAGTGTAATTAGCCATGTGTGAAAATAATGAAAAGACATTTGTACATGTGGGATGTGTGCGTTCTATGTGGAAAAAGTTCAGATGTGTGAAGACCCTTTGTACGTTGTAAACAATATGTTGTTTAATACAACTCTATTAAAACATAAATAGCTTTAAAAGTGTACCATAATGGAGTGTGCTACCTATTGTGAATGCATATCTTCTTATAACTGTGATATGGGTGGGTGATGGGTCCCCTGTTTACTGAATGGCAGCGTTCATATACCTTGTGAAAACTGTGAAATATTTCAATGAATTCCTTCTGTGATAACTTGTGTTTGAGTGCCAAGATCAAGTAACAGTCTACCAACCATTCACAGGCAAAGAGGGCATTAAGGATCATGTACTCAGGCTGGTTGCATCTGATGATGGAGGAGAAGTACTAGGTTAAAGAACTATGAGGAAGGGGAATGATTAGGAATGAAATGAAAGAGAAGGCCTGAGACAAAGAAGGGCTGGTAGTATGGAGGATACTTGCAAAGAAAAGAAAGAATGGCAGTACTGCATAAAGAAGGAAGACTGATCTAAAGCAGGATAAGGGGGGGGGGAGAAAGATGACTGAGAAGAAGGATAAAAGGTCCAAGGAAAAGGAGAAGGCGGTGAATGACTGGGATATGTTGGGAGATTATTTTGAAAAACAGATGTTCTGCTTCAGACCTCTTAATCTTAAATAGGTCATCCTGACCTAAAGCGAGCTTTACATACGTTCGTTTATGCTTGTTGGGGCCAGATTTTCAAAGCTTTGCACTTGTGCAACGAAATGGATCAAAAGAATGTAGCTCCAGTGTTGCTGCTTAAATAATACGGAAGGCTGAAAAGAGGATTAGCCCCAATCGTTCGTACCAACAACATCTTTTCAGTGAGGCAAATATAAAGCAGATTGGTTCATTTCATAGGTTTGCTGTGTAACATGACAATGAATGCAGTAAACACGTTTGTTTTTACGTAACACAGCTAACATAGAGCAGAAGTGAATCCGATGCATGCTTTCCCTAGTGCAAATGTTTTTAGATAATACAGATCTTGACACAACCTCTTTGCTGCCTTCCTTACTATCAAGGAATTTGCTCACGTTTTTGCACTGGTGCAAACTTTAGATAATCTGGCCCCAGGTGCGTTAACACTAAAAATAGCACTAAGAATTAATTTGACTTTGTGATTGAGGTTTAGGATGCGTGGAGTGTACTTAAGACAAGGTAACAGAAAGGTTAATTCCTAAAATGCATTGGTGCACGCACATTATGAAAAGTGCTAAGGCAAAAGTAATCAGGCATTCCTAAACTGCTACGGCCTGTGACCTAATACTATTATGCAGCAGGGGGTTGAATCTCAAAGGAGACAGAACCTTTTTCAGAGAAAGCTGCATAGCTTGAAACAAGACGCACCATTAAGTGAGTAGCTGGGGAAAGAGGTGATGGGAAACTTGATCTAAAGCTTTCTGCACACGAAGGACGTAGCTTTTCCTGTTAGAAACAGGCGAGAGTACAGTTCTAACGAACCAAGGGGGAAACTACAGATGTGTCACATGGGGAACAGGATGCTGAGGCTAGGGTCAAATGCTGAGAGTCAAGTCCCCTATGGTATGGAATTGTATAGTGTGTCAGGCAAGAAGAGAGGTGTTAAATGCAGCTGGAGGCAGGCTCATGTGTTCATCTGTTGCATTTTCTTTCTTTGGGACTTGCCATTTTTTTGGCTGTGGGCAATTCGGTCTGCTGTTGCCTTTTGAATGTGCTTTAAATGTCCGCCCTTTTGTTTACTGGATCCTTTCCTGGTATCAGGCCTTCCTACTCATGTGATTGGGTGAAAGGCTGTTGACTGGGTTTAGCATGCCAGCCTACCCTCGTGTGCCTGACGGGGTTTAGTGCACCTGGCAGCATGTGAGCACCCGTGACAGAGGCATAGCATCAGCTACACAACTCAAAATAGAATGGTAAGTCATTTCTCGCAGATACTAATGTATTTATTTACACATGCTGTTTGATTGGTGACATGCCATATTTTGACAGTCCGACACGGTACTTCATTTTGTTGTGGGTAACTCTGCATGTTAAATGTAATTGAAATGATAGCCTGAAACGTGACCTCCCATTCGACACATGGCCTTGATTGACAATGTGTAAAATACTGAAGATTGGGAGAACAAAGAGATTCATTTGTGTTTCTGTTCAGGGGAGGCAAACGCGTACGTTGTCACATTGATAGCCGGTTCATTGATTTTTTTTTGTCAAGCTAATGGATGCCCTGTGATCTGATGCTGCTTTCGTTCTATGAGTTGACAACGCATGTTTATTTCCTGTAAGAAGTGAATGTACCTTTTTCAATCAGCCTTCATTGTACTGTGCGCCATTATCATGCTCTGGTGAAAGACTACACTATTATTATCAGGAGAAGCAAATGCAAAATCTGATGTTTTCTGATGTTTTTTTTTATTAAATGTTTTTCTATGCATTGTTCACATCGACATTGTTTCATTGATGATTCATAAAGATGATACGTGAGTGTGATTTTTGTGCATCTCTGTGGTTATATTTGTTATGTTATGAAAGGGAAATAGAGTGCACTCTGAACTAAGAGACAAAGGGGAATATAAAGCACATTTGAATCAAACGCTGAGTGATCTGTTGGAGAAAACAAGGCTGTGCTCATTTTCCTTCCAAATAAGGGAGAAGGGAAAGGACTAGGGTAAAGGAGCCAACATTTGATGGGGAAGAAAGATGACTGGGAAAAGGGAAAGGGGGACTTGGACAGAGCAAAATGTTAAGAAGGTGGACTAGGACAAAGGAGAGAAACCCGGACAAATAAGAAGGAGAAGGATACATGGGGAAATGAGAAGGGATAGGATTAGTTGAAAGGCGAAAGAGAAGAGGGGACTGGCATGAAGGTAAAGAGGAAAGAGAACAGGGATGACGACTAAGAAAGACTGCGATCAAGGAATGTTTCTGGGATGAAGAAAAAAGAAGGACTGAGATTTAGGATAAGAAGGACTTGGATAAATAATAAGGACTGGGGTGAAGGATGAGGAAGAGGAAGACCGAAAAAAAAGGGGAACGAGGACTGTGTAGAGGAGGTGCAAAGCTCGATTCACTCTCCAACTGCCCATTTTGAAGTACCAGGAACATTCACACCGAAATATGTGACGTATGATGAGCAAATAAACCAGCAGAGAGCCGCAGTTGGGCTCTGTCCAGTACGTCTCAGAGGAACAGCACCTGTTGAAGTACTGACACCTAAGAAAACCTGGACAGTAAGGTACCCATTGAGAAAACCATATCGACAAATGAGACAGAATGAAGATTGTCAGAATGCAATCCCTGAAGAAGCTAAAAAGATACTGAAGGAAGACGAATGGTGACGTCACAAGAACCCGGACTGACTCACATATAGAAGATATGACGACCTGTGAATGATGAAAAGAGACGAAACATTATGGATAAGTGATATCCTGAGCCTAAAGTGAAATAGTCGATGTCAAAGATGTCAGGAATTATCCCACATGCGCGATGAAGATATTCAGTTAGTTTAAACGTGTGCATATGCAAGGAATCGCAAGAAGCACAGAAATTGTTAGGCTTGTTTATGCTTAGTAGTAAAATAGATTGTGGCAAGCGCCACCTATACATATATCTACCTCAAGGAGCACTTTATATAAGTATACTTCCACTATGCACAAGAGCAGAATCAAACAAAGGTTACTAAAGGTCTCAAGAGGAGAGCTTCATAGCGAAAAAAATCGAGAATTAAAGACAAAGAGAAACTCAGACGAAGGCAAATCGTGCCAAGGAGCCAAGGTTGTATCGGCTGAAATAGACCAACAGTGGATACAATTTATGAAAGAACAACAGAGTATCCTGTTCAGAAAGGTCAAGATAAGCCACAGATGGCAGATGGCTGGCACAATTAAATCAAATACATAAATTGCATGAAGAATAAGACAATTTCACAGTGTCAGAATCACGTGACCAGACGAGCGAGAAGGGATGAAACTTTCAAACCTACGCATGGACTTGTGCCATGCACAGATGTCGTAACTTTTGCAGACCAAGAAGCAGTCTCGAGGCCAACCACAAAGAAATAATTGACATATGATCACTGAGGTGATGAGTGATTGTAGAACTAATTGAAGGGAAGCTGGGGGTGCAGACAAAGTCCCTGCACCTGTCCGGCTATTCTGCACACTGCTAAGCAAGTGGAAAAGTATGAGTGGGGTTGTTGCCCACCCAATCATAGTGGACCAAGTAATCTAGGGTCCTATAGGTAGTAGAACCAATGAGACGTCGTACTTTTAATGACATTTACAGTAGCCATTTTTAGGGAAGGGCTTAGATGCCCCACCTGACAGTGTTTATCCAATACCCACTCCCCGTTACCATATACAGATATAGTACCTATATTAATGTTACCTTCCTAGAACCAATAGAATTGCATGCCAGATTTTAAGAGTTACACGTCAGTGATGATGAGTTTTTGGTATAAATGATTTGTTTTTTTCTGAAATTAATTGGAGTTAAAGTGAGAAGAAAGATCGAGCGATTTCTGATATTCATGAACTCCCTGTTTTTTGTACTTGTCATTAAACGGACTCCCTTTGCCAAACTATTGAGTTGTCATTATTGATTTGATGCTAGAGTATTGATCTGCATCCCCATCCATCTGAAGGGTGATGCTGCTCATCTTAAAGTGCTGTTGGGAAACCCCCAGCTCTATGGGCCGGCTGGGGTCCTACTGCACAACTGAGATGAATAATAAGAAGGAATGGGATGAAGGAGAGGAAGTTCAGTGATACAGGAGAAGGGCAGTGGTTGAGGAGAAGGAGAACAAATATGGTGATAAAGGAGAATGAGAAGGTCTCTAACAAAGGAGAAGAAGGATAAGGAGTTTGACGAAGGAGAAAAAGGAGGACTGGCAATTGAACTAAGGTGAAGGAAGGACTAGGACTGGGGTGAAAGAGAAGTACTACAGAAAGAAGGTTGAGTGGAAGGGCCCCGGAACTAATCTCTGATGAGTCCATTACATGATAATATATCATTGCCAGGTGCAACAACAACAAAATATCCTGCTCCTCCACATTCTGCCCCTCTGTGTAACACTTTGTTGGCCACTAGGTGCTGCTTAGGCACTGCCACGTGTGCCAACACCTGAAATAAACTATTTCCCTGCCCTTCCTAATGAACACCATCCAGATTCAAAGAACTACAACAGCCAGTGAAGCTATACATCACTTCACAAACTAAAACAACACAACATTGCTCATTATGAAGACATTATGAAGACATGTAATAGTGATGAGAAACGAACGGACACCACTGTAGTAAGACGATTGTTCATTTTTAATATGGAATCTGTGAACTCGGGGACAGCTGGGTTCCAGGGAGGGCTTAACTCATGGACAAAGATGACACGGACAGAGGACGGCAAGTGAACACAACATACTTTATTGTTCACACCGTCCAACCTAACTTGTGTGCCCTTTCATATCCCGTTCCATCCCCACACCCCCCTCCCTAACCCCAACGTCACTTCTCTAGAGTCTTAGCCCAAAGACAAGCCGTCCTCCACAACGATGTGGGAGGGTTCCATTTCCCATTGTACTCATGACATGACAGAATCTACTCATATCTGGTATTACAAATGCATTGACATGTCCTTCTATGTCCAACAAAAGACTGAGAGAATATAAGGCAAATATCTGTATTTGATTTACTTTTGTCTGTTTGATTTGTGACATGCCATCTCATCTGCAGTCTATCCAATTCTCAGTTATACCATATTTTGGCACTGTTAAGCTACATTGTATGCAGAATGTCAAAGGGCCTCATTACGAGGTCGACGGTAAGGGGTTAACGGCACCGTTAAGGATGCTGGTGCCGTTAACCACTTACTGCCGCATTACGAGGTCCCTTAGCGGGTCCCTCTAAGGGCAGCTGGTAAAACCACTAAAGGACCAGGGAGCCGTTGTTAGCTCCCTCCCCATTCCCATTGAGCCCTATTGGGGCTCAAATGGGAATGGGGATGTGTACATTGAATGAGGATTTACCGGGACCTCCAAGGTTGGAATGGCCCGGTAATTCCTCATTCAAGGAACCCGAACCTGGACCCTAGTTTGGAGGTAGCCATGCCGGAAATAACGACATGGCTACCTCCAAACTCGTAATGAGGACCAAAGACATCACAAGATTGCACTGTGTTTAAAACATGACTTACAGCCATGGGGCCTCAGAAGTATTTTTTAAAGATGTTGATGTTATTCACTAATTTGCTTGAGTTTCTTGAATATTCCCTCTCTGCATTATGTTATGCTATGTTTATGGACTCCTCTCTCAGAAGAGTAAATTAAACAATATGCATATTTATCATTAAAATAGCAACTCTGCATTACTTTCCCAAAAATATGGAGTCTCCTAGGTAGGGCAGCTTTCATCTCCATAGAGTAAACTCATGCATTTTAACAAACCTTAAACACTTAGAGAACACAATTGATATATTGTACATGCGTAGTATTTGGAAAATTAAGTACATAATATGTATGTCCAAATGCTAAGCTCACTTTCTTCCATTGTAAATACAGAACAGTGTATTGTGCTGTAAGGTACTGTGACCTATTCAGAATTCTGAACCCATTCCAGTAGCCAAATGGGACTCTCTGAACCAGTGATGGCTAACCAGGGTCCTTCTGCTAGTGCCATGATCTACCTGGAAGAGGAATTTCTTGGGATTACCAGAGTCACCCTGCACATAATCAGGACAGTCTCCTTTCCATAGACAGGAATGGGTCATTTATTAACCACTGCCCCTCTTTCTGACTGATGCTATATAACAATGTCATAGACATAATGAGGATCCACCCTGGTTGCTCAGAAGACAATGGATTCCCAGCAAAACGTATATCCCGTTTGAACTCCTGTAAAACCCACTCCATCTCATGCCCTTGTATCATTCCATAAAGGATCTTGAAGTGAGTCATTTTGCATGCTAGTGCTGTATAACATTAGTCACTGGTAAAATTCATTAAATGAACAATAAAAGAGAACCACAACGTTGGACTGATCTACATTAATTCATGACTATGTTGTAACCGTCCTGCATTCATCACAGCAGTATGCATCTTTTGCATCATAGAACAACATCTTGCATACACTAGAATTTTACAGGCTGGAACTAAAATAGTCTTGGGAGATAAACCAACTTATGCCTACTTGGATGCATCATAGGTACAGTTCTACAGTTTTTACATACTAGTACAAAGCGTATATATGCCATTAAGCTATCATTTACAAAAAATAAGAGACAAAATCCATAGACTGTAATTGACAGGAAAGATAATCTATTAACATTAAGCATAGAAACAAACATTAACATGGTCAATAGTTTTAACATTGCAAATGTTCTTTGCATTTTTCATTTATGGAATGGATTTTTGTTGGTCCCATAACAAAAGTTGCACTATACCTGTGAGGTGTTGAAGTGAGTTATTTCAACACGGCCTCTGGTTTACCTCATTATGTGGCACAATAGTAGGAATGTTCTAATGTAAACAAATATGTTTAATCTTCTTTATATATAAAGCTAAATGGCTGTATGTGTGTGTGTATGTTTGTACGGCTATAACAATCCACACCGTTGAACCCACGTCTACACGTCTACCAAATTTTACATGGATTCCTCGTTTGTCTGGGGCAAGATCGTAGTCTATGTTTGGATGCAAAAATTTTACCTGCAAAAACGATTTGGTATGTGTGTGTGTTTGTCCAGCTATATATATCCATATCGTTGAACCCACTGCTACCAAATTTTGCATGGATTCCTCATTTGTCTGGGGCAAAATCATAGTCTATGTTTGGATGCAATAAATTCACTCCTTAGACACCCTCATTTCCTGATGCTCACCCCAATTCACTACAGTAGGTAATAGAAGGAGGCAACATTTGGAAAAGGGTCTGAAGCTAAATATTCGATGTGTTTCCATAAAATCAAATAGAATTTGGGAACATAATGACCACAGAAAAAATATATTTCACAAATATATCTGTTATAAAAGAGTTGTATCTCTAATAATCACGGAGTGCATAATTCAAATTGGGCATGGTGCGCATTTATTGTTTTTTTTAAATTGCTTGTAGTGTGGAACTAGCTAGCGAGCAGTGGAGCACTTTACCAGGGGATGCTGCCAGCATTGGGCTTGGTGTTTTATACATCAGTGCAGTATTGTCAGTGGAGGGAGGGAGGGATTTGTTTTTGTCCAGCAGGTTTTGTTGAAAGAGCCACGTTTTGGGGAACTGGGTGATGGTGGGGGCATTTGGAGCCACAACTGGGATTGAGTTCGGGATGTGGGGTGCATTGCAGAAGGAGGACTGCTTGTGAGTCTTTTCTGTATACGATAGCTTAAACTCCATCCTTTTAATGGTTTTTATATGCGAGGTGGGGTAGCTTCCAGAGGTGAGAAGTTCAGCCAACAAGTATGTTGGTGCTTTATTCAAGACTGCTTTGTAACTGATACATGCAGTTTTGAATATGAATTTGGCGAGGTGGCGGAGTCGGTGAAGTGTGTGCAGCGTAGGACAGATACAGTTGAATTTGTAGGTACTGATAATGAGGGGGGTGCTAAAGCCTGGTGTGCAACCTTTTGGGCATCCAGATGTGCAGATGAAACCACAGAAATACGGATGTTTCCCCTTTTGAAGAGTGTAATGATAAGGGATCGGACCACCATGCAGAAGTCTTTCACGGGGGATGAAGGGTTTAATTTGATGGAGTATGAATTTCTGTAGCAGTGTGGATTGCACATTTTTGGCTATTTGCTTCTGGAAGGAAAGGCTATTGTCAACAAAGAAGACTAAGGATTTGGCTGAGTTTGACAGACACTAAGTGAATTCGTCCAGGTGTATGTTGTTCAGTCATTGTTGAATGAGTTATTGTTTGGCTGCAGTACTGTTGAGGGGGAATTTGAACTTGGTGGAGTTTTAGGTAGGCGTTTTACATCCACGTTCGGATGGTGGCTATTAGGCCACTGACCTTAAGTTACACCTTAGTGTCATCAACGCATCTTTGGATGGCTCTTTGGGTCATTGGCAAGAGTTACCAAGGGTTTACCGTATAGGTAGAAGACCATTGAAGAGAGGAAGGAACCTTGAGGTGCAGGAGCCTGTTGGATCTAAATTAGCCCTTCTTTATAACCTGGTGTCTGCCGGATAGTTAGGACACAATCCATTTAAAAACAGTTCCATAAAAGGCCATTATGTCAGTGTGGAGGTAGAGGAGTGTTAGGTGGTTGACTATATTGAAGGCCGTCAGAGGTCTAAGAGGACTAGGAGGCACAAGTCCCCTCTCTCTGTGATTTGCAGCACATAGTCATGGATATTTGCAGTCTGGTTACTTCAGTTGTGGTGGAAGTCATTCTGGATATCACGTGGGAGGCCAGGCTGGACAATTGAAGGAACTCATTTGATCATAACTACTTTCTTGATAAAGTTTTCTGATGAATGAGAGACTTGTGATGGGCCTGTAGATGGCTAGGTCCTCTGGATAAAGCGAGTTTTTTTTTTTTTAGAAGGGGTCATATGAGACCTGTATTCATTGTATTGAGGGAAGTGTTCACAATACCCAAGAGTGCTTTGAGGGCTGGGCCAGTGAGTTGTTTATTGAGGGAGTCTGGTAGGCAGTCTCTGTGTAAGCAGCAGGTTTAAGGGAGTGTGTCTGAGAAATCCTTAGGAGAGAGGAGGATGAAGTTGGTCAAGGAGTGAAGTACCTTGAACAGGTGCTGCTGCATAGTGGGGCTCTGCCTGCTTTTCACTTGCCAATGAGACGTTTTATCTTATTCATTTTGTTGATGAAGAATGTATTGTTTCAAATCTAATTGTTCTTGTGAAGACAGCACGTCGGGGACAGGTGTGGTCTTGGCACAGTGCTTGATTACTTCTAATAATGATTTACTCCTGTTAGATTGGTCTCAATGTTGGATTTGTAGTAAGCTGACATAGCCTCAGACACCATGTGCTTGCATTGGGTATGCAGGAATCTGTGCGATGCAGTTGTTGTGCCACCGCTTTTCAATTGATTTGATTGAGATTTTGTTGGGACAGGTTTGGGTGTTTACCAGGTTGTGGACTGTATTTCCTTGACACTAATAGGATTTAGGAGTGTGTGGGTGTCCACTAGCTCTTTAGAAACTTATTTGAATGCATCCAGAAGGGTTTATGGCATTCGTTGGGCTGAGGGAACATTTCAAATGTGTCCTCTACTGTTCCTATCAGGATATTATAAAAACAGCAGTACTCAATCGCATGTCATTTAGCCTGGACTTTGTGGACAGTGTTGTGTGTGATATGAGAAAGGGTTGCAGCTTGATTGGTCCAATCGAGAGGGAGAGGGTTTGAGCACAAGAGGAGTGGGGAAGAGGTGAAGATGAGGCTGTGCATGAGGCCTTTGACATACGTGTGGGAGAGTACAATCTGTTTAAGGTCTGTGGTGTCCATCAGGGAGAATAGTGAGTCACATAGGTGTTTTGACTGCTGGGACTCAGGGGCATATAGATCTCTAATGAGGATGTAGGAGACTGTTGCAGAGGAGAGACGGTTTTAGAGATCATCCAATCAAGATACCACTCCCCTGGTGTGGCATGTAAATACTGTGAATGGAATCAAGTTGTTTGAGATGGGGAACTGGAATGACAAGGATTTTAAAGGAGTTGTGTGTGAGAGGGTGGGGTTAACATCCATGGTCTGTCAATCTTATAGATGACTGCCACCCTACCTTGACCTTTTCCCATGTGGTCAGTAAGTTGGGTACTGTAGCCGTGGGGTAGGACGATGTCAAAGATGTATGGGGAGGAGAGTGCAAAACTATGTTTGGTTATAATATGGCATTGAGATCATTGTTGGTTCTGAGGTTGGTTGTATCTGCATCCACTGAGCAGGCGATAACCATCATAACATGGCAGACACTAACAGTAGGCATGTGTTGCAGGAGCGTACGAGGTATATTGACAAAGTTTGCCTGGGTAGCTGTCTGGGGCTGCTTTGTGAGATCCCTGGAGAATATATAAATTGGTTGCGGTGAGAGGTTATCCATGGTGAAACCTACCCAGTGTATGTCAGGCAGAGTAACTCTCCCTTGACCCTTTACATACCCTAACAGGACCAAACATGAAATGTCAATTCCTTCATCTGCCTTTAAGGCAGGGGTAGGTCTAATAATGTGAGTGGTGCAGAGATCACGAGACCTAGATTTACTTGCACCAGCTAAGTCTGCTTACATAGGGAAAGAAAGGAGAAGGGAAAGGAAAAAGAGCAGCAAAACAAGAATGCACAAACAGTGATTGACATGTGGATGGGGCAGAGGTCACGTGACCTAGATCCACTTGCACCAGTTGGACACCCATAACACAATCCCTACAATAAAATGTCTGTAACAATAAAGCATATATTCTGATTGAGACAAATTCAAGATTTCAATGTGAGGTTAAAATTCCTTTGACATCAATCACTCTAGTGAGGACCAAAAGCTGTTCAGAGATATTGTTTTATCTTGCTCTGCTGAATTCTAGCTGGGTGTCACTTTGAGAATGGCTCTTCACATTCTCAGTTCCCAATGCACAAACATTCTAGTATAATTCAATGTTTACGGTTATGGAAACAAGACCACACAGTGGCAGATAAAAGAAGGAATTTGCACAGAACCAGCAGAGAGAGTACAAATAGCTCAGAGAGATATCATAGAGCTGTGAAAGCCAACAAGGTTGAGAGTCCCAGAACAGCTGAGAGAGCAGACCGACTTTAAGGCACAGACGATCTGTGAGAGCTGACAAAGCAAAGAGTGCCAGAAGAGGTGTGAGTGCTGTCAAAACCCTGGTGCCTAAGTAAGCTGAGTGTCCCAAAAGAACTCAGTAATTTAAGAGATCTAAGCAGTGTCAGAGAGCTGAGTGGCCTGAGAGATGTTAGAGTCCTGAGGGATTTAAGTGGCCCAAAGGATCTCATCAAAAAATGAGAGCTTAGATCCTTCAGACAGAACATTCTCCCAAGAGAAATATGAGAGGCATGAGACTCTTGAGAGATCCAAATGGTCCATGAGAGATGATTGACCCAAGAGAGTTATGTGGCCCTATACAACTAAAGCATGAGAACATTGAGAGAGCAGGGTGCCAATGAGAGCTGATTGACATAAAAGGCCTTAGAATTCCAAGAGAGCTGAGTGAATGAGGAGTCTGAGAAGACTAAACAACCTGAGAGAGCTGAAAGCTGAGAGAGCTAAAAGTCAATATTATCCTGAGAATGTTGAGAGAAACAGAAGTAGTTAGAACTAAGGAGACTGTGGGTCTCATTTAGAGTGTGGAGGTTGTTCTGCCATTCTTCTGCCAAAGTAGTCTGCCCTCCATCTGCTGACGAAGTATACCAGTTGTGGCGAGTCAGAAGAAGGACACAGACTCTGTGAGGACACGATTCACAAACCTTAATTAAAGTAAAGGATAATCCCTGACTTTCCCTAACTCTATGGGTGGTCTCTGCCTATATTTGCCATGGGTGGTCCCATGCCTGAGGTGCTTGTCAGTTAGTCGTGCATGTCCAAATGTAAATAGTCTGCTGTCCAAAACTACCCTAACTGCCCTACACCTATAAAAATCATACTATAGCTGGAGAATGACCCCCTTATGCTTATGGGTATTTTAATTGTTTATTGATATGCGATTCCCAGATAGTCTCTTGCAACTTCTTTGATTAGTTTCTTTAACACTTCAACTACGTTCAGTGTTTTTCTCTTCTCCTTGAGTCCACCTTTAGCGCTTCTTTTCCAAGAAATACATTCTGTATTGCTTGTTCCAGCGTATCCTGAAAGGATACGATTATTCAAGTGACCTTTCTCTCTGGATGAACTAGACCTCCACTTGCTTTATCCTACTTGTTATTTAGCTGACTCTCAGGTATATCTTCTGATTTACAATGTCCTTTACTTTTGACCTCCTCTTCTTCTGGTATGACATATTCTATGGGTTTTCCCTTCTCCAAGGGTATTATTAATACAGGTTTTAATATTTTAACATTTAGATTTTCTGTCTCCTTATCTCATTTCCAACAATGTAGGTTCACCTGGTTTAAGGATACGTTTCTCTCATAGTTTCTACTGGGATGAGTGATATGCACAATATAATTATTTCTCTTATCCCCGTTCACCCTTTTACCTTCTCTTACGAAGGCGAATGTAATCAGGAGTCTTGTTCCTTGGTAACCTCTTCTCGAGTGGAACATGCTCACTTTCCCTATTGGCGTTTCTGAGGTTGCATGTCATTTCTGGTGTCCCAGTTTCTTGTCTTTGGCTCCTGCCCTGTAGCTTTCTCATGTCAGGTGTGTGCCTTGGCTTTGGTGTCTCAGACGCTCCTATCGGGTTCCTGCCCTGATGCCGTCTTCAGTTTGGGCTACGTCATAACTTTGGAATTTCAGCTTCTCGTATCAGGCTCCTGCCCTGATACTCGCTTGTGTCAGGGCTACTCTGTGAGTTTGGCATTTCAGCTTCTCGTACATGGTTCCTGCCCTGATTCTCTCTCTTCTGTCAGAGCTACATCATAAATTTGACATTTCAGCCTCTCATGTCTGGCCCCTGCCCTGATGCTCTCTTGTGTCTGGGTTTTGTCTTGGCTCCAGCATCCCAGTCTCTCGTGTAGGATTCCTGCCATGTTGCTCTCTCATGCAGAGGTGGTGCCGTGACTTTGGCATCCCAGCTTCTCACCTCAAGTGAGTTTCAAACTCGTGGTTATCCTCTCTGGTATGTACTCTGCCTCCTTCCAATCTCAAGCAGTGTGGGGAGCTCTCCAAGCCACGCATGCATTTCTCTCTTTCTCTGCTCTCCATGCAAGGTCCCTCATTTAATACTTGTCTCAGTGAGTTGCATACTTTTACATAAAGAGACACGTTAATTTCTTTTAAGATGATTGTATCTCAGAGCAACTTCTTATTCCCAGTCTTTATCTTTACAGTATTCTGTTTTTGTAGAGCCTGTTATGTGGGCCATAGTGTGTACAGCTGTAGGGAGTTCCTCACAGGAATGGGAGTCCTTGTCCCATAAGGTGGAGTCTCTCCCGGTAAGGTCCCACATGCCTTGACCCTTAGGGAGGATGCTGCAGAGTGTGCTCAGCTCCCTAGCCTAACAGGGGTTGGGGTGCGCCCTTGGGGAGAAGGGACAAATACCTTCTATTAGTCACACTATGAAGTGCATGATTAGGGGTAAACCACTGCAGTTGTGTAACAACATTGTACAGTAAACCAGTTGAATTGTGTTTGATGGTGGTGCAAACACTGTCATCAACGTTTATACCAACACCATGGCGGTCATTACGACCCCAGCGCTAAGTTGTTAACGGCGCCGTAAAAAGCTGCAGCGCGTTAACCACTTAGCGCCTAATTACGAGGTCCCTTTGCGGGACCCGACCTTAACGGCTGGTGTAGACCAGCCGTTAAATTAGGGACCCGCAAAGGGACCTTGGTGCTAATTTTTGCCCCAAAAATGGGAATGGGGAAGGGCCATGGGGAAATGGGGAAATACCACCCCACCAACCTTGGAATGGGGTGGTATTTCCCCATTTCACCATGGCGGACACGTTACCATACCGGCACCAACCATGGTGCTAATAGCGCCATGGTTTAGCGCCGGTATCGTAATGAGGCCTCATGTATTAATTGGCCTCAGAATGACCAATGGTGGATATTATTTCACCTCCCTACTGGCAGCCTATTCCCTCAATCATTCACATGAGGCCAGACCCAGTGGGCATTAAAGCTCCATATTCATCCGGAAAGGGAAAATGTAGGCATGTAGGCCTTATATGACATATGGCCCGCCAACGAAAGAGGTTAGGCGGTAGGTTCCCATTCCGACATAACTCAAACTGCTGATGGACAACATGATGCCAGTTGAGAATGGTGAACTGTGTACAGACTCTTCCACATCCACAAATAGCACAACAGAGACATGTGGGCATCACTAAATGATGTCACCACTGTGTTAACTGTACCACACACAACAGAGGATGCACACATAAGGTGGAATGACCCTATATGTTCCATGGACAAGAATGTATCTCAGCTAAAGGATATTAAAAACATCATGGGGCAAGGAAGGCCCTTAGACAATAGTAAGGACAACATGGGAGCAGGCAATACTCCTACTAATTGATTTAGAATAAGTGACTGTCCTGGGGAGGGAAATGACACATGTGAGTGAGACAACATTTCTGCAGCCAAATGTGCCAGCTGCGGTCACCAATGAAACTGCCGCAAATCATACTTACACATTTGCCCTCACTGGTCAGCCAGTCAACCATATCACAGCATTGCAGCGATGCCTACCCATCATGCCTTTCCACCTCTGTGCAACTCCATCACATTCTTCAGTTGCAATGACACAATCAAACAGTGGACCAGAGAAAGGTCAGACACACTGTAACGTGGTCATCCACAGCACACATGTTGTGAACATGTGATATGATCCCACAACAATTAAACCACAGTTTTCTGCAAAACCAAACAAATGGAAAAGTGTGATAGTGCCTAGGTACTCAATGGTCATCAAATTACCATATGTCCACATGCTGATATCTTCTCTGTATGTTGTCTCCACACAGCGAGTCTGACATTCAATATACACCCACAGATATAATATCTAGCAGTGGTTCCTGCAAGCCAGTTTCAAAACAATACCTGTGAGTGCAGTGGCACAGGAGGAAGAGGAGCTTCCTTCCTGTCTTGATGTTTTTGGGGGCCAATGGGGAGGTGCACCTGCCAGACCAACATAGTGCTGGTTCTGTTGACAATGACAAGCCCTACCCTTGGACCAGCATTTCCCAACCAGTTTTCAATGCCTTACTCCCACATTTGCTAGGTGCCATTAACTCTGGACCACCGGTGAGTATCCATTCCTTTTAAGTTTGGGTTATTAGGTGGCGCTTGAGCCAACTAAAAGCCACAACTATTGCATTAGAGTACAGATAGGGAGAAATGTCATATGAGGAGGGACACAAAGCTTGCAGGTGTTGTTTGGTTATTTGCCCACCCATTGACTGCACAAGGCCATGCTAATCCCTATGGCAATTTCCACCCAGTTCCTAATGATCCCTTCGCAAAACACCTCACCTTTGAAACTCTTTGAACCCACTTTAATCAAGCTACACTATCCAACTTCACACTCAAAGTGCCTGCCAGTGTTTTTTCTAAGCAGACTTCTGAGAGTTAATGACTTAATTGGAGCTGTATGCATGCTACTAGTGTGATAAAAATGTCTTAACCAGGTCTGCCTTCATCCACTTGATTCATAAGCACTATTGTGTCCTTCACTGATGTCCTGTTAAAAACCAGCGTTGGCAAAGCCAACAGTTTTGGCTCGTATATATGTATTAGGCTTTCGCCAGGCACTGCTTTTAGATGCTAGGGTGCACTACGGCAATGAATAACAGACGCCTTTTCCATGCGTACACAAAAGCCCAAACAGTTGACGTTGCCAATGCTTGCTACAAAATGGGTCTGTTTATTTTCACTTCTTTTCTTTTACTCTTCCTAGGTTTGTTTAGCTAAAGAAAAGAAGGTGTGAGTAGGCGTTAAGCACCACTACATTCTGAACACAGTATTTTGAATTCTGATTACCTTCTTTTACCATATTAATAACATATTTTGATACAAAGGTGTGTTAGTTTGTTTGTTAATTTAGGGTTAAACTACATGACGCTGATAGAAGACTAGTAACCCTGAGATATTGCGATGTTCATTTTAAACTGGGGTTTTATTAAGGATGCATGCATATGTCTTTCTTCACGATCAGAGGCCAATTGAGCAGAGACAATAGGCCTCCTTATGAGTTTCGCGGTTTGCCCTAAAACCTACAAAAATTACCACTGCATTACCATACCTCTGAACTATGGGTTTGGAGGTAAGGTGGAGGAAGAACCTCCAGCAAAATGTTGTTGCTAATTCTGCGACCTTACCATTAAATAAAATGAGTATTTCATCAGAATGACTGCCAGTGGAATAACTGCAAGTGGTAATTCTGCTGAAATCCCCATGGAGTCTCATGGACTCCATGAATGGGGACTAACACTGCCATACTGCTGCTTGTAATCTGGCCCTAATTCCACTCGACCTGGTGACACTAATGGTAAATCAATTTGGTTGCTTCCCTTAATTTAATCGGAGCAACCAGGAGGCGGGAGCCGGCTATCACAAACTAAGCCCCACAACGTAGGCCCCTGTCAGCTCCCTGTCCGCTACCATAATGCTGCCCCCTCCCCTGGTCCCCCTCTTGTGCCCGTGTTCCTACATTGTGCCCCCACTCCCTCTTGTGCCTGTGTTCCTTTGTTGTACCCCTAACACTCTCTTGTGCCTGTGTTGCTCCTTTGTGCCCCCCCAGTCCCCCTTTTGTGCCCGTGTTGCTCTACTGTGCCCCCCACCTCCCTCTTGTGTCGTGTTGCTCCTCTGTGCCCCCATCCCCCTCTTGTGCCCGTGTTGCTCTTCTGTGCCCCCCACCTCCCTCTTGTGTCGTGTTGCTCCTCTATGCCCCCACCGCCTCTTGTGTCCGTGTTGCTCCTCTGTGCCCACCCAACCCCCTCTTGTGCCCTTGTTGCTCCTTTGTGCCCCCCACCCCCCTCTTGTGCCCATGTTGCTCTGTTGTGCCCCCAAACCCCCGCCTGTGCATGTGTTGCTCCTTTTTGCCCCCCCAAACTCCCTCTTGTGTCCGTGGTGCTCCGTTGTGCTGCCCAAAACCCCCTTGTGCCTGTGTTGCTCCTTTGTGCCCCCCACCCCGCTTCTTGTGCCTGTGTTGCTCCGTTGTGCCACCCAAAACCCCCAAATGCCTGTATTGCTCCTTTGTGCCCCAACCCCCTTCTCGTGCCCGTGTTGCTCCTTTGTGCCCCCCCAACCCCCACTTGTGCCTGTGTTGCTCCTCTGTGCCCCCGACCCCCCCTCTTGTGCCCATGTTGCTCCATGGTGTCCCCCCACACCCCTTCTGGCTCCCTATCTCAGCCCTCGCTTCTCCCCTCCTTTACATCTAACCATTTCAGGAGTCTGTCGTAATGCATATGGCTACCATCACCTCTTGTGGCAATTGCCTGGATTGACTTATGGGCCTCACTGACTCACAATGCTTTACATTTCCCATTTCTCATGATGAACCTCCCCTGCATCTCGTACGCAAGGTGGCTCTGAATCATACTATGCCCATCGTCATCCTGAATTCTGGTTTGCATTGCTGTTCTCTTGCAACTTCATGTGCTATTATTGCTTTCTGCAACTGTTCTTGCTCTCCCCCTTGCTACTCCATTCATTTCCACTGCTTATTCTCTGTTCTCTCCTCTCCTTTCTGTCTTCTCCCTTTCTCCTTCCCCCATACCCTTACTTTTTAGGCACTTATGCTTTTAGAATTGTCCTCGGACCCAGTATGATGGCAACCGATAGTTGCTGGTTTTGTTCCTCTCCCTCATTTCTGCTCCCCTTCTCCCCTCCCTCTTGTCAATCTCCGGCTCTACCAGAAATGTTGTCAGGCCTAGTACGGTAGACGCCTGTCTGTTCCCATTTCCTTCCCAACACCCCCTCTCTTCCTTTCTGTGTCTTAGCTCTTGCACTATCTGAAATGTCGCCAGGCCGAGTACGATTGTTTTTTTCACATTCTTATTGTTCATGGCCTTGTAAGAATGTCATTGTATTTTCCCGTGTTCCCTCCCTGTCGTGAATCGCTTTGAAACACATTTTGTATAGGCGCTATATAAATAAACTAGGATATCATATCATATCTCAAAGGATTTACCACTGAGATACCACCAAACTCATAATGAGGCCCAATGTGTGCTACCCCAGCACAATAGAAACAGTAACGCATGTGATGCAACTGCTTTGCTGAATACCAACCAATTATGCTGCCAAAGTATACCATTTTATAAGATGGAACTGCTCAGCAGCCATGATGGCATGGCATCATTTTCATCTACAATCAGTCAAGAAAACATTATCAAAAGGTAGCACCCTTGAAAATATACGCTATCACCATTGGGAAGGCACCAATACCATGATAGTTGAATCCAAGATGCAATTGTGCACACTTGATGCCATTATCAAAAATGCCATGATCTGAAGACCCATACATGTGTTATTCTGGTCTGCCTTTCCTGCCCTACCACTACCTGCAAAATAAACAATGGCCACGACCACATTTAGCCACTATTCTACTTGACTGGCAACTCCACTCAACTACACCCTCCAAAGCTTAGGAGTGCCAAACACATGAACAAAACACACCACACTTCCTAACCTGCCTGATCACACTTCACCCTGTGGTGTTCTTTATGGGGGAAGATTGGAGATGGGCTGGAACAAGGGAGAGTTGAATGTTAGTGATATGTGCTGTGGACGTTTACATCTGAAATTACCCTCCAACAGGCTGAAGTGTGATCAGGAAGGCTAGGAAGTGTGGTGGGTTTTGTTCATGTGTTTGGCACTTCTAAGATATGGAGGTTGGAGTTGAGTGGCATTGTCAGTCAAGTAGAATAGTGGCTAAATGTCTGTGACAGTCTTTGCATCCGGGACTACGTTATGTAAAGTTAGGTGTGAGCAATTTAAGGTCAAGTGCCATGTTTCAGGGTTTTTAAGTATCATTCCTACAAGGAACACAGACAACGTGTTTGTAGGCTCACAGGCTTATGGTTGAGCCCTGTGTGTTACTTGGGATGGTTGAAACACAATAAAACCTGATATTGTATTGGGCATGTACAGATGGTGGAGGAATATACATTGTGTGGTGTCACGTGCCCGCTAGACCCGGGTCACGTGACATGCCTGAAAATAAAGGTATCACCGGAACTGGCGTTAGAACGCCAGTCCGGGTTTATGCACCCAACCGAGTGGTCGTGTCTCGTCTGTGCCTGCGACCCTGCTGCGCTGCGAGCTCGTATGGTCCTTCAGGGCCCATCATGACGGTTGGGCCACGCGTGTTACGCCCGCCCACCATCACACTGGCGACAAAGGCGTAGGAAGCACCTGCGCGACTCAGCACGCACCTACCAGCCCTGCTGCGGCTGCAGAAACGGAGCGAACCGCTCCGGAAGAACTATCAGGTCAGACAACCAACAGCACATCCGCGGGCCGCACGCGGATTATCATCCCCATCAATGCGGAATGCTCCACGCGAGCCGCGTATCATACACGCTTTCCAACCCTACAACAACTACGCGAGCCGCGTGTTATACGCGCGTCGGCAAACACCCGCTCATCAGCTGCAGCAACGGCGGGAAGCCGGCCCAATGCTCCTTTCACTGCGCATTACCGCGCACTTCATAAAAGAACTCCTACGAACCATCCCCCAGCACCTACTGCAGCAAGGAAGAAAAAGGAAGGAACTTTGGCAGCACAATACTCTCGTGTCTTCTGAGAGGATTGAGGAAAACATTTTTTTTTTCACATTGCACAGCAGGCACGAATAACCGGTGCCAACACAAGGAGCAAAATACACCATTGAGTGGGCCCCAACAACCACCCTCACTAACGTACCCGCTCAGGTGCAACATGTCCAGCTCGGAATCCAGCCCCGTGAGGGCCAGCACGAGTCTTTCCACCAGAAAGAGCCTCACCATAGACCACCCAGACCCAGCGCTGACCGCATTAATGCCACCATTTGACCCATTCAACACGGGAGCAGCCATCAGATGGGAAATCTGGCTGCAACAGTTCGAAATGCACCTCGATGCCAGAGACATCACCATAGCAAAAAAGAAGCGTACCTTTCTACTGCTCAACATTGAGGCTGCCACCTTATGCTTATTTAGTGCCACCCCAGACCGAGGAGACCACAACAACTATGACGCAGCCAAGACCGTACTTACGAACATGTTTAAGCCAGATCTCAACCCTGACTATGAACGCTTTCACTTCTGCATGGCCAGGCAGCGTGAGAAAGAAACTGTAGACAAATTTCATGCTCGCCTTCGCGAGATGGCAGTCGGCTGTGAGTTCCCTGACGAGGAGTTCGCAATCTGCCTCCAAATAATCAATGGCATATCCTCGGAAAAGCTGAGAAGGGCAATACTCTCGGAGAGGAACATTCGCCTGTCCCGCATCCTGGAAATGGCGTGCCCTCCGTGAGCAGACAGAAGGCCAAGTCGCAGTGATCGAGGCAGCAATCCAAAGACTGCCGCTTGACAACCCCAAACCAACAGAAGACATCGCGGCCATATCCAAACACCAGAACACTTGCACGAAATATGGCCATAAAACACACGTGGTGCAAGAAGGAAACAAAGCCTGCAAATGGTGCGGCAGCCCATGGCACAAAGGAGAGTCCTGCCCAGCATGGGGGTCCACATGCAGAAAATGCAACCGCCTAAACCAGTACGCTGCAGTCTGCCTGAACCCGCCAAACCGAAATGACAAAGAGACCCCCTCCCGACCGGCACAAGAGCGGCGGAAGAAGTTTGCACCAAGAGAGTCATCATACCAACATAACCGGAAAGGGAAAGCCAGAGCCGTTGACCATTCGCAAAGATCTCCGGACACGAGCGATAGTGACGGCAGCAATGACAGTGCATCTCCGGAGAGGAAAGAGAGATGAAATAAAAGGAACAATAGGATACACCGAATACACCTCATATCTGCTGTCGAACCACACCGGTCACGACAAAGGAAACGGCCGTCGTGCACAGTCCTATCTAACGGGGAGCCACTGAAAGTAGTCATTGACACTCGGGCAACAGTGAATGTAATGCCAGCAACAGCATTCAGCAAGCTTCACCCGAAGCCCACACTCCACAAGAAGAAGGTCCGACTGTATGCATATGGGTGTAAGAAACCCCTACCCGTGAAAGGATCCTTCAAATCTGACTTTGCGCACAAAAACACTAATTGCCGAGCGCGCATCTATGTCGTAGATGCCGGCTGCGAGACACTACTCAGCTGCCGGACGGCGGAAAAACTAAAACTGATCCAGTTCGCATTCGACCTCCAACACAACAAACTCGATGAGTTACTACAACGACACAAGAAGCTATTCCAAGGCATAGGGTGCCTAAAAGATCGAACCATCAAACTGCATATAGACCCCACCATAGAGCCGAAGGCTGTACGACACACAACGAATACCATTCCACCTGAGGGAAGCAGTGGAAAAGGAACTGGCAAAACTCGAAGAGGCATGAATAATAGAAAAAACATCAGGACCGACCCTGTGGGTGTCACCCATGGTAGTTGCCCAGAAACCCAAGCAACCTAACGTGGTAAGAATCTGCATAGACATGAGACTTCCCAATGCAGCGATCGGAAGAGAACGCCACATAACCCCAACGATAGATGAGCTCATTGTAGACCTCAGAGGAGCCACGATATTGAGTAAACTTGACCTCAGATCTGGATATCACCAGCTCAGGCTAGCCATAGAATCCAGGTACATCACCACGTTCTCCTCTCACCTCGGCCTAATGAGATACAAGCGGCTTAACTTTGGGATATCGTCGGCCGCAGAGGTATTCCAACACGAAATCCGCAGGGTCATCACGGGCCTAGACGGCACCACAAACATCAGCGACGACATTCTTGTGTACGCGTCGGACGAAAAGGAACACCACAAACGCTTGGCGGCAGTCTTAGACAGATTAGAAGCAGCAGGTCTAACACTAAATGCGGAAAAGTGTGAGTTTGCGGAGGAAGAACTGTGCTTCTTCAGATACATTTTCAGCGCCAAAGAGGTGTCCCCCGACCCATCCAAAGTCAACGACATAAAGAACACAAAAGCACCCCAGTCCGCCACGGAAGTGAGAAGTTTTATGGGCATGGCGACATACTGCGCGCGATTCATTCCGGACCTTGCCAACATCGCAAGCCCACTCCGAGAGCTGACCAAGAAAGACCAAAAATGGGAATGGACAACGACCCACCAACAGGCATTCCAGCAGATCAAGGACACACTGTCCGCATCAACCACCATGGCATTTTTCAACGTCGAAAAGCACACCAAACTCCTTGTGGACGCCAGCCCAGTCGGCCTAGGGGCGGTACTAACTCGGACAGACAACGAAGGAAATGTGTTCCCCATCGCATTCGCCAGCCGACTGCTCACCAAGCCCGAACAGAACTATGCACACATAGAGAAAGAAGCCCTGGCCATACTATGGGGGTGCCGCCATTTCAAAGTATACCTGCTAGGCAAGCAAGCGAAAGTCTTCTCGGATCACAAGCCCCTGATCCCGATATTCCGAGGGTCTGCTCCTCACCCACCAGCACGCATTGAGAAATGGATGCTGCAGCTGCAGCCCTACAACATAGAAGTAGACTATCGCCCAGGGACAGATAACCCAGCCGATTACTTGTCCCGTCACCCGAGGCCTGCCACAGAAGGTGAGCAACGCCATGCAAAAGAAACCAACGAACATGTATGTCATGTGATTGTATGTGCCTGTCCAAGAGCCTTAACACTACAAGAAGTAGCGTGGGAGACAGAAACAGACTCCATCCTGCAACACACCACCGGTGTCATCCAGTCAGGGAACTGGAAGAACTACCTCATGGCCATAGGCCAATGCACTACCAAAGCCCAAGCGAAACTCTGAGCGCTATTTGGAATTCGACATGAGCTCTCTGTCGCTCCCGAGGGAGTGCTCCTAAAAGGCCACTGTATCGTGCTACCGGCGTCGCTGGAAGAGAGAGCCCTCCGGTTAGCCCACAGCGGACACCAGGGCATCGTCAAAACAACCGCTTATCTCAAGTCCAGAATGTGGATGCCGAACATACAACAAAGGGTAGTCGAACTGGAACTGGTGGAATCATGCGCAGCCTGCCAGGCCTCCAGGAGACCCGAAAACCCGGAGCGGATCAGCAGCGCTCCAAGAAGCAACAAGCGGTGGGACGCAGTCAGCATGGATCACTGCACAATCGCTGGCGAAGGATACCTACTCGTGGTGATCGACAAGTTCAGCAGGTATCCTGAAGTAGAACACGTGGCGTCCACTAACACAGAGACTACAATCCTCACGCTAGAAAAGATCTTTGCGACCCATGGAATCCCGAGAAAGGTGAAGAGCGACAATGGCCCATCATTCACCAGCCAAGAACTGTGCCAATTCTTTAAGGACATCAACGTGAGGCACCAGAAAATCACCCCAAAATGGCCCCAATCGAACAGTGACGCAGAAAGATTCATGGGGTCACTCAATAAGGTCATCCGGATCGCAAAAGTGAAAGGATACCCGTGGCTGAAGGCCGTATATCGATTCCTAAGTACGCATAGGCAAACCCCACACTCATCCACCGGCATCAGCCCTGCGGCCCTCATGTTCGGAGTACCCATACAGGCGGAACTCCCCATACACCCCCAGTGGGTAGCTCCCGAACAGGACATCCCAGCCATAGACGCCATTCAAATGAAGCGGAACGAACAAGAAAGCATCACCAGGCGAGCCTGTCACCGAGAACTAACACAGGGCGATACAGTCATTGTCAGGAATAGAGCAACACCCCAAAAGGTGTCCCTCAACTTTGAGCTCCAACCATGGAAAGTCAGCGCAACGAACCACAGCATGGTCACTGCCACCGAGGGAGTGAAACCGTGACCAGAAATGTGTCACACTTCCGAAGAGTACCAACCGAACTATGGGAAGAACACCCAGGGTCCCCGGGGAGAGAAGCGATGGTGACACACACGCCCCGAGATCAGGCTTCGCCCAGAGCCCCTGCCACGCCAGAAGGCCCCGAAATACCACACCAACACGACGACCAGACTGAACTCATGAGTCCCAGAGCGGGCGCGCCTGAGAGAAGCAGCACCCGATACCTGTTGAGAGAAAGGCCCAGACCATCGTCCCGTCTCCAAGGATACGTAGTAGACGGAGTATACCTACAGAAAACCCCGCCGAGATGAACTCCAAAGAAACAAAGCATCCGGATGTATTAATGGTTAGTTATTGTTGTTGATGTTAGATACTAGTGCAAACACCTCCAAGTTGGGGAGGAATGTGGTGTCACGTGCCCGCTAGGCCCGGGTCACGTGACATGCCGGAAAATAAAGGTATCACCGGAACTGGCATTAGAACGCCAGTCCGGGTTTACGCACCCAACCGAGTGGTCGTGTTTCGTCTGTGCCTGTGACCCTGCTGTGCTGCGCGCCCGTATGGTCCATCAGGGCCCATCATGACGGTTGGGCCACGCGTGTTACGCCCGCCCACCATCACACATTGCACTTAAATTAAAAAGTATCTATTAATGCTGGAGAACAGTTCAGTACTTGGATGAAGAAGATTTGATTACCGATCAGCATATAGCCTTTCCTCTAAAGCATGCGCCCGAGAACAGTTCCATACTGGGACGAAGAAGATTGGATTAGTGATCAGCATATGGCCTTTCCTCTAAAGTATGCGCACAATGGTTAGGAGCAGTAACTTGATTTGCTGGCGAACAGTCATTTGTGGGGACTTTGCCAAAGCACAAGTGGTGCGATTATTGTTGGGTCCCGCTGCCCCGCATGTGCTCTCACTGGGTCTGAATCAGCTGCTCGGGGAAGGCGAGTTACTTCGGATGACTCTGACAACTGTAGCTGATGGTGCCCAGGCTCCCAAAGTCGGCGGTCATCGTCAGTTTGTAAAGTGTGCTCTGGGATGCAGAAGGTAGATAAGAATACTTGTATTTATTTAGTATTTATTTACAGGACATAAATTGTACGGGTAAATGGAAGCCCTGCCAGCACCGGCCTCTTCAGGCCCCTTCCAACCGTCACTCTCTGTCTTTGTTCTACCCTTATGGGCACCTGCGCGTGCAGTACCCGCGAGGCTGTAGGATCGGCTGACGGGGGAGCAGACGCCAACCCTACAAAATGCAAGGTGGGGAATAGGGTCTTAGTGAGTAGATGTATAGGCATTTACACCTCGCATACAACCTCATTATTACCTTTTAGGAGGGAGTAAAGTAAACGAATAAATCAAACTATTTTTGTTCAGAGCATTGCGAAAATATCCTGCAGTTCTGTAGTCTAATGTTTGCATACATAAAGACTGCCATGTCTTCTTCCTGCAAATGATTTAAATAGAACCAAATCTGAGCTAATTCTTGTTGTTTAAACAGACATTTAACCATATAAAGCAATTAACCGAATTAAGGAGTACATTTTTGGCAAAGTTATGTTGTTATGATATTTTGTATTTATTTAGGGCCTTATATATCAATCGTATGATCTCCAAGTGCTGTGGTTTGAACACCCTTGGGGACCATAGTACAGGTCAGTGGAGAGAGTAGAGTGGCATATAGTGCTGGGTGCACTCAGTACTGTGCAGCCAGTGTGGTTTGCTTGGGGGTGGCTGCATTCTAATGCTAGTTGTGGTGCAGTGGTTGTGAGAGATCAGTGGAATGTGCAGCAAGGTGAGGCCTCTGAGTCTGCATTCTGGCTGCCATGGGGCCTGTATGGTCAATAGGGTGACATAGGCAGGCCTTGCAAATTAGAACGTTAATCCTATGGCATGCTTTCAGTCGGCACTCAGCTGTTCCTCACTCAAATGGCGTTCCCATTTGCAAAGGCCCAATTTCATCTCCAACCAGGGTTACGTTTCGAACCGTTTTTTAAGCGACACAGCTTAAATTAGCTAAATAATGGTTCCACCTACACCTTCTGCTGCTACGACATAGCCAAAACTGAATGCTACATGATACATGTATTTTAACATATAATCTCAGTTGAGATGAATGGGTGCCTGTACATTTACAGTGTCATCTTTACACAGGATGACTTAGGAAGAGCCGGCTATATGTAAAGCTGTACACAGTGTCCCTACCTATAAGCCAGAGTCTGACACGCAACAATCATACCTCACAAAACAAGCAGTGAATAGTCTCTCTTATACAATCTGAAACAAACAGATAAGTGAAAAATTGGAGACGTTTTTCTTCCAGAACAAAATCCTTACAAATAGGCACAGTATGGGGCACTTTCATATGAAAGATATGCCTGGCAAATGTTTATAGACTGCCTAGACACCAGCTAAAACTGGTGGCTTTGTAAATTGTTGTTAACAGGACTTCTGTGCAAGAAGCATGTATAATTCAATGTCTGAACATATGGCAAAACATTTGCACTACACCTGTAGCATATGACATCTGCAGCTATGCCATTAACTCTCAGAAAACTACTCGCTGCTTGACAGAGATAGCTGAACGAGATTACAGGATAATGTGTTTTTGGGTGGGGGTTGGGGGAAGTGGAATGCAATTTCCATAGGGATTAGCATGGCCATGGGGAGTCAATGGATGAGTAAATAACCAATGAACACCCACAACCGTGCGCCCTACCTCCCTAGCTGTGCTTCACTGCAATAGTTTTAAACTGATGTGTAAATGCCAACTAATAGCAGAAACTAAAAATAAGAGCTACTCGCCACAGATGTCAGCATAGTTATGAACAAGATGGAAGATGTGCCTGTTGGAAACTAGGAGGCCATATATAGGGGAAAATGACATTGCTATACAGAGATCCATAGCAACTCGAACTAATTACAGCTAGAATTCCCAGAGTGGGAAAGAGAATCCGAGCAAAGTGGTGGTCATAAGTGGTCAATAGTTCTCATGACTGAACAGTTTATGGGAAATCCCAGATGTTCAACTTTATGGGAAAATAACTTTGGAATTGATTAATAACATTTTCAACAGTGCAATGCTTATCGTAGTCAGAGCTTGCATATAACAGCTATTTGTATTATATAATATATCCACACGTTTTGTGAAGCATTTGTGAAGCAGGTCACAACTGCGAGTTAGGCAGTCATGGGAGAGTCGTGTGTGAAATCTGCAGTGACAAGTTTAAACCACTCCAGGGCTGACTCAAATCTACATCCCTTCTGAGATTCAGAACATGAGTGAAATGGATGCGGCTAATACAGCCTCTTATTACATTGCTAAAAAGGAAGACATAATGGGTTAAAGTGCTATATTAAAATATGGTATAATTGTTATCATTGTTATCATATATATTACTATTATTTTTTTATTGTAAAATATCGTTTTAACCAAAAACTTTTTTTTACATCTTTCACGAGTTCCATAGTTTCATGTTCCAGATTTCATATTGCATATTGCCTATATAACGAAGTGTTAATGCAATTTACGTCAAGATCAATATTGAAAGCAAAATCAGAATCAAGGTCGGAGTCAAAATCAGGATCAGAAATAACCCTCACTTTTCTCATCGTAGCTCAGGTCTCAAGGGTAAGCACATTATTGAGATAGTCTATTATGGCACAAGATAATAAACAATTGTGACCGGAAAATAGGTATGACCACCACTCAGACATGTTGTTCAATGGTACTTATTTCCCCATAAATCTAGACCTTTGAGTTATTGTCTCTGAGCAGCCTATAACCAGATGTTTTAGACATTCATTTGTTTGTTTGCAGAAACGACAATTGCTGTTGGTGATGCCAATTGGTTGTCTGCGAAATAGTAATTCCTTAGTTGGAAGTAAGTTCAAACGAAATCGCAAAAACTGATTACGGTGGTGTTTTGAAGGAAATTTGATTAAGTATTTTGCAGGTTCATGTAGAGATCGGGCTTCGCCGGTCAAAGGTATGTTGCTTTTAAGGCTTGCCCTTTGGTCAATAGTCTTAATCCAGTCGCTGAGGGCTAGCTTTTTCTTTGCCTTGCATGGATTCTCCATCAACATTTGTATGCTGTTTCTCCAACCACAGCTTCAACAAGTGATTGTTTATTGCACTATCCAATATTTCGTACGCTATCGGTGTGTTATGTATCAATATTTTTCTTAATAGCAAGCACGATTTCCAAACCACATGAGAGTAAAGTGATTGGAGTCCCAATTCATATCTAATGGATTTTATAGAGGCACAGTTGGGTAGCCCAAGGACCTTTCGCCAAAACAGTCCTTATAAGACAGGACAAATATGATGGCTGATATTAAAGCCTGCCTCGCTTCCAAATGTTACAATGGCAACCACTTTTTGGCGATAGAACATAATTACTGGCCTTTGCGAGAACTTTCCATAATCAGCATGCAATTTTGTGTCTTGCAATTTCAAACTGTTGATTTTGGAGGTCAGGTCTACAACCCATCAGTGTTCTCTAATGAAGTTGTTGAAATACACCCCCAGATAATGGATATTGTTGACCTGTTCCAGACTCTCACCCGAATGAATACCATTTAAACAACTTTCCTTTCTTTCCTGCTCTGGAACGTAAATTTAGGATTTTTGATTTAGCAACATTGATCTTTAGGTCTTTTTGGTGCAGATATGATTCTAAACATGAGAGTAATCGTTGAAGAACAACTTGGGTGCGAACGATCAGCACCAGGTCATCTGCATAGGTGACCCAACTGAGATGGTGGCTGTTGATCTATGGAGGAAAACAATGGCAGTCTATTAAGGCAGCTGGTAGATCTGATATTTATAGTTGGAAAATTGTTGCTGCCAATGGGCAGCCTTGCTTGACTCCTCTCTCTCTGTGGAATCTTGTTTGTCAATTCGCCTTGGCCGTTGATTTTCACTCGAATGAATGTGTTCGTGTGCAACAGCATGATAGCCTGAAGTAAGTCAGGTGGGCATTTCCAGAGGTTAAGTTTGTTCCACAGCAATGATCTATTTAGGCTGTCGAATGCTTGTTGTAAATCAACAAACGCGAAAAACAATGATTTCTGGTCACGTAAGGTTTCAAGTTTTAGGATCAACAGAAGTGATAGGTTTAATTCAACTCCGACTCCCTTAGTGAAACCAGTTTGTTGTGTGTCGACAATGTTGTTCTCCAAAGCACACTTCAATAATCTTTTTTCCAAAAAAGATGGAAATAATTTTCTAACTACATCTAAGAGGGCAATCGGCTGGTAGTTATTGGGATTTGAACGGTCACCTTTTTTAAAGATAGGTAAACTACCGCCGATTGCCAGGAGGTTGGAAGCGTTCTAGATGATGCGATGTAACCAAACAGAGCATGGATGAAACTAGACCATTCGATGATGTTTTTTTTCAGCATTAGATTTGTTATCCCATCAGGGCCTGCTGCACCAGAGTTTCTTAGCTTTGAAATGTCAGTTCGAATATCATCTTTCGAGGGTGGTGGATCCCGGATCACTGCATCATCTATGATGAAGTTAATAGTGGTGGTCGAAGTATTACTAAAAACTTTGGAAAAATGGTTCATCCATACGTTGGCCGCCACCATAATGCTTAGATGAAATTGTTGAGATAAGGAGCCAGTGTTAATTATCGCCAAAGTTTCACGGCACAACTCAGCAAAAGCATCATTTCTGCACGCTCTTGTTCTCGAAGGAACTTGAAAGATTTCATCAAGTTCCGATATTGCTGTTGACGCTTCATTTTCAAGGAGATATATTCATTGATGTTATTGGTCTTTATTTGTTTGACATCATAACGCAAGTGTCTCTTGGCGTTTGCAATTATTTTACTGTATTGATGGGTTGGCTTTTCATAGTTTACTCAGAAGCCGCTCAATTTTGTTTGAAAGTCTGATAATAAAGCGCCATAATCCACAGTAGTTGGTTCACTTTAGTTTGTGAGTTGAAATGCCTTTGTTAAACGTCTGATATTATTGTTGGTCATTCGTAGGCGATTTAGGCCTTGATTTATTTCTAGATCGCGAGTACCAATAGGGGTCTTTGCTGACAGGCTCCATCCAAGTGGATATAATCACCTTGTGGTCGCTTTTGCCAAGATTCTTAGTGTAGAAACATTTGAACTTATAGGTGAAATGATTTGATAACCAGATGTAATCGAGGGTTTTCTTAACACCCATTCCCGCCCTGGTGTGTTTAGCTGGAATAACGCCTGTGGTTTTGTCCATTCTGCATAGTAAAATTTTGGGCGTTCGTTTCGTTGAACCACTGTTTCCCTCTGTTAGAGTTTGGGGTTGTTCTCATATCACTGGGTGATCCATAGACATCTACCTAGACAGAGTTCAAATCGCCACATATCATGATATAGATTCCCTGGAATTTGGCAGTTTGCTCATCGATTATTTGTATTACTGAGTCGATGAAGTGAGTCGAAGCTGACTTCCAGTATACATTTATAATCAAGAAATGGACACATAGGCCATTTTTTCCAGTCGTTGATTTTATCACAGTAGCCTGGATAAAATATTAGGCTCAATAGAATATATTACTGACTAATCATCCTTGTTTCGAATTAATGTTAATAGGCCAGAAAATGGATGGCCAGATATGTTCTTTTAGGCTCTGTTTAGTAGAACAGTAAAGCCGTCACATACTGGTGTGCATTGGAGCCACGTTTCCTGAAGACAAATTATTGAGAAATTCTCTTTCCTTAATTCACATTCATTAAATAAATGGGAAAAGCCTTGTGTGTTCCATGATATCAGGGAGCAATCCTCCAACTGGATTCCATGGCTATATAGCTAACCATGCTTCGCGCTTCCATGTCTGGCACTGTCCAGTCTCTTTGTTGAGTTGGTGGGATAGTTTTTGGTTTTGTGCCTGGAGGATGACTTGTCGTTCCTGTCAATTAGCTGCTGGTGCCTTTGTTAGTTTCTTGTTAAATTTGACAGATAGAATGGAGAGTCATCACAGAGCGTATTGTCCATAGAGGAGATTTGTTTGCGATAACTGCTAATTTCGTATCCAAACAGGAGGATTTCGTCTCTGGCTGCTACGAGTGTATTTTTGATCAATTTGGAGTGGATTTGTAAGAGTACCTGATCGGCACGCATTTTTGAGACATACTCAACAATGTCAATGTCCTCCGATCTTATAGTCCTGAGAGATGGTACACAGTACAGGAGCTTCATAATATTGCGTCGATTCAGGTTGTCTTCCTCATTGTCATGCAAAATATTTTCAAGTAAGATCTTTATTGTTTGAGATTGATTTGTATTATGTGTATATTGCAATCTCTCTGTTTTTTTTCCTTCTTTTTTCATTTGAGCTTGAGTATATTTTGGATTTAAGTGGGAAGTTTGAATGTATGATCCCCCTCTTTGCGGTATTTTGGAGCAAGCAGAGTCCATTTTTGGAGAGAAAGTTTTACTTGATTTATTTTGTTGTTTCAATATAAAGGTTGATCGCTCTGCTCGATTGGCATCAGTGTCTTCGACAATATGGATGGAGCCACTTGAAGAATCGCCATTATGGACAGAGTGGGAGGAGGAATCTGATGTATCTTGAGATTGCGCCTCCTCTGCGATGGAATATGTCGATAAGTTGCCGAGGTCAGCTGAATTAAAGGATGTATCATGATCTTGTTTGTTCGGTCGTGATCTTTTTTTTGGATTAACGGCCGTCTCAGACTGTTTAAAAAGATCAGGTACCTCAATGCTTGATTTTGTAGTCCTAGTGGCCAACTTTCGCATTGGAGGTATTTTTGGTGACATCAACAGGAGGCGGTGTGGTAAGATTCCTTATAAATCTCTTTGAACTGTTCAATTTTGTTGTTTATTTCAGAGGCACTAGATCAGCAACTTTAAATGCCACTGATTTGTCTTTGGCAAGGTCATTTGAATGACTTTGAGGACCTTTGCCAAATTGAGCTTCTAGTAGAAGAGGAGACGCTGTCATCATTGTCATGGGTTGAGTGCTAAGATTGGGGTTACTTTTAACCGAAACCACGGTGTTGGCCCCAAGATTTGTCTGCTGCGGCAGTTTGATTGAGTGATTGGTCCCAGAATCAATAATTTTCGTTCCAAAGGCAAATCGAATATCTTGTGTTGATGTCTGCTTTGAAGTGGGTTTTTTGACTTTCCTGCATTTTTCTGCGGTGTCAACTAATAGAGGGGCAGGCGCGCTTGGTGGATTTGTTGGTGGAGCGATGGAATCTACCGGTTTTGCTGTCAACGGACAGCCGGTGTTGGAGCGATCATTTGTCTGGTCAGAGTTTGTCTCTGCATTGAAAATATAAGTCTGGACATTTGTTGCGTCTTTCCCAGATTTATTTTGGGTGCAGATACAATTTGGAGGCAAGTTCAAGGGCCCACAATTCATCCATTACTCCCTCCATTAGGTCAGAGTTGTGGACAGATTTGTTTGTTGCAATGTCGCTGAGGCGTTGCTGCCATCGAGTTGACGTCTCGGCCTCAGTGTCCAAGCGTTTTTCCAGATTTTGTGAGAAGTTTTCCAAGTTGGTCAATTTCCCATTCAATGTTGCTAATAGTGAAGTTTGATTGTCAAGCTTATCACTAATTGATTCGTAAGGTTTGACGAAGGGAGCCATTGACATTGATGTGGCTGCCAATACTTTATTGTGTATTTGCAAACTGGTGGCAGCTGATAGGATATGTTTACTTTCCAAATTTCAGGCTTCATTGTCATTGTGCAGAACTGGGCGAGCTGATAAGGGATCATACGAACTTTGGAGGGCACTTTCCTGTGATGTTCCATCTACGACTTCCGCCAGTTCTGTATCACGTACTTTATTCATGTCAGATTTGCAGACTGAGGTTTGGACATGTCCCAGTTTGATGTTGTTGGGGTACTTGTTAGATTCTTTCGAGGCTTTATTGCCTCATGATGATTTCTGCCAATTTCTGCACTATAGCTTTCCTCAAGTCGGCTTTTTGCATGAAGAAAGTTGGCCTTTAAACGTTCCGTCAGTTGAACTTCTCGGGCCACCAGATCGAAAAATGGATGGCAGCTCTGAGTGTTTGTCAGTTGGGTTGAGCTAACAGATGGAGTCATGGATAGCTCTTGTTTGTGTTGTTTCGAGTCACTGGAAATGTTCACCGTTGGAGGTGATTCGGCGGTGTTGAAAATGTTCTTGTCTAAATTTGTTGGAGGAAGAGGTTCCTTTTTTTTCCCTGCCCAAGAAGCAGGTTTAGTTGATAAATCATTGATCTGGTCAGATCCCAGAGCTGGAAGAACTGAATGACTTCGTTGAGGGGTAGGGGCTAAGTTATCCGCCGCACTCACAAAAATGTCTTCATGATATGTAGGTGGAACGGTGGTCATACTAAAATCAAAACGATTTGGTATTCCAAAATTCAGATCCACTCCGTCATTTAATGGTCCATCTGCCTTTTTTAGTGAAATATCAGATTGATTGACAATGTTGAGGTCAAGGTTGCCATTGGCGTGTTCAAGTTCATTGAGCACTTGAAGTTTGGCATGTAACAGTTCTGAGTCAGTTATGTCATTTAAGCAAATGGCATCAGCCAATACCGGAATGGTTGCACAAGTTTCAGCACTCAAATCTACTTTTATATTATTTATTTCAAGCTCGTCAGTGTCTAAGGTTAATGGAGTGGATGGCGGCAGAAATGGAGGAATAATAGTTAGACTGCAGGGCACATTACGAGAACGGTTAACGGAGCAATCACATGGTGCTGCATTGCATTCGATGTTATTGCACTCACCTCCATTAATGCCATTGGTAGCCTCATTGTGAATTTTGAGGTTTGTGTCCATGCAACATTGTTGCAGGAGTTTCTGCCGTGTCAAGCAGCCTGCCACATTAGTGGTGTTACTGAGGTTAATGCAGGATGAGCATGTCAACGGGCTCAGCTGGACGAATCCGGCGATTGCCAAAACCCCCGACTCGCTGTCAGCTGCCAATGCTGCAGAGACCGCGGCCGCTCCGCGTCGCGAGTCGGATTTTGAGTCTTCTGGATAGCAAGAAGGTAGAAACAGGACTGCAGGCACAGGTACTCCCAGGCTTCAGGCAGACCAAGAGACTCTGCTGCAGACTTATTATTAATAATGTTTACTGTGCAAACAACAAATATCCACAAACCTGATGGATTACATTAATATGTGTTGTACCAAAGTTCCCTGTCTGGCTTTGAAGACTAGATGGGTGGCCTGCGGATGTCACACTATAGCCTTGCTGCATAGCAGGGGCCAATTACATGGAGGCTACAGCTTCCCTAATCCCTTTGGACCTGAATCCAAAGGTACAGCCTTTAACCTCAAAGACCATGCTCACTGCTAAGACAGGCATCCTAGAGTACACCCCCCAGACAAAGGAACCGATGGGTCCAAACCACCCTCAGGCAACAAGGGGCGCTGGTCCGTTTAAGGGATTACCCAAATATACTTGCAACCACTATTCAGGCCCCTTAGATTTAATGGCAAAAGTAAGGGGGCTCCTTGAAGGGAACCAAGAATCAGTGGCCTACTGAGCCAACCGGAGGCATGGCAGTCAGGCAGCCCAAAGTCAAACTCAGAACTGGAAGCAACCATCAGGAGAGGGGCATGCCAGACAATGCCTATATCATCAACCTAGAGAGGGAGTTAGGAACTCCAAGAGGGCAATGTAGTTTGCGAGGCTTTAGTACAGCAGTCACTGAAGACCCATGCTGGCACAGAGAACTATACCGCTCAACCAACCTATAGCAAGCCTGCACACCTGAGGATAAGGGAAGGGGCTAAGCCACTATGAGATGCCCAGAACGTCAATGTGGAAGTTAGGAGGAAGGATGATGGTAGCAGATTTGGGAGAAGGAGTAGGAAGTATGAGTTTGGAGAGAGCTGACAGAAGGAGTTTCGAAGGAACTGGAAGACGTCTGGAGAAGGAGACAGGAGATGGGAAGCTGGAAGGGCAGAAGGGGGAGACGGGCCTAGACAAAAGGGGTAAGAGTAAGGAGGTTGTAGATATATTGAAAGAGGAAGAAGAGGTGACAATACACTATAAGAAGGAGGCAGAGGTTTGTTGGGGCTAGAGGAGGTTGGAGAATTTAAGGAGGAGGTGGTAGAATTTGAGGAGGAGGTTGGAACATTTAAGGAGAGGGTTGTCAGGGGGTTGACAAGCTGTTATTGAAGTGGGGAAAAACTGGAGAAGTAGAATTGAGACTCTGGTATGGGAGATTTGTTAGAGGAGGTGGTTGGACTAGGGATACATGAGAGAACACAAGGGGTAGTGGGAAGAAGCGACAGGATGGGAGATCAAAGTGGTGTAGAGGAGAGTTACAAGGAGGTGAAAGAGATCCAAATGATATGGAGGAAGGGAGTTACACGGAGGTGACAGAAGGGAAGATTAAGGACATGGAGGAGGAGACACTCAAGCAGGTTATACGAGATAATAAGGTGATGGAGGAGGAGAGCCAAAAGGAAGTGATAGAAGGGGAGACCAAGGCGGTATAGGAGGTGAGAACTAAGGGGTTGGTTAGAGAAGACATTGAAGTTGTGGAGGAGTGCTCTAAGGTAAAGACGCAAATCACTAACAAGATCTTCAGCAGGCAGGATGATGGTGAGGTTCATAGATGCAAAGGGGAGACAGGCAAAGACAAAGATTGGCTGAGAAAAACAGGGATCTTGAAACGAAAGGTAAAGAGGTCATACCGGATCTGATGAGACATAGAAAAGGAGAATATCAGGAAGTGAGAGGAGCTTGAGAGAGAGGACAAGGACGTTTGACAGTAGAAAGCTGGAAAAAAGATTAAAAGATTAAAATATATCAGAAGGAGACAGTGGGAGAGTGGGGTCATCAGGAATGCTGTACACCAGGGGTAGGCTTTAGGGAAAGCCAGGTACCCAGGCAGTGCCAGGAGACAATGGAGGGCTTGAATGGCTTTGCGCAAGCAATGGAGACAGGAGGAAGAATGAGCCGGTGGTGAAGTTGCGAGGCAGGAGCTTATCATGGAAATTATTTGGACAGAGTGGACAGAACCGGGTAAAGCTTGGGATCCTCAGTAGGTAGGCCAATCCCCAGGAGGCTGTCAGCTCAGCCAGACCCAGCCACACTTCCAAGAAACTGCAATGCTCCATTCAAAGTGCAGGAACAGCTACTTGGACTTTCCCTAATCAGCGTGCGTGAATCCCTTTGAAACCCACACTTCAAAGGCCAAACGAAAGACCACTGCAGCTCTAACCTGATGGGAGAGAGAGAGGGCATGAGAAAGAGACTGAGTTGGGAAGTGAACGCAGGAGGGGCGGCAAAGGAACTTTGAGATACTTTGTACCTACCTTCATGCATCCTGTTTGTTGTTTTGCCCCAATGTGTACACCAATCCCGAATAAACCCTTGTTCAACTCAAAGATGGAGTCTGGTTGTCTGTTGATTCTCCGTGGCCATCCTGACAGAGTGCCTTGTATATGGCATAAAAGATGAGAAGGCTACTTCTGAAAGGTGGGGCAGCCTTTATTTAAGTACCAGGTGGGAGAGGGAATGAAAAAAGAAGTTATGTGTACAGATGTTTGAGGGAAGGGAAATGAACTTGGGTTTAAATGATATTTAGAGCATAATAATCAGTGTGGGAAATGTATGCTAACAATACTGCAAAGTGGAGTCTATTTCCCAAGCTAATACAATATAGGCTTCGAGAAGCAGTGAAACATGTGCTCTGAATGATGCACCCTCAATGTGGACGATTAATCAATGTTAACATGAGGTTGTTTAAAACATGGTATAGATTGTCTATGGACATTCGATACTGACTAAAGTATCCAGTACCATTCAATAGACTTATTAAACCACATATTCAAGCTGCAAACTGAGACATATCATGCACCCTCTTAGGCTGACCAGGTGGAAGAGGTAAGTGGTTCGAAGTCCTGTAACCCGAAAACCAGACCGTGAAGCCAGGAATAATACGTTGCCTCCAAGTGCAATTCACCACAATCCTCGCGTCATTACTATTCCACGTTTCACCCTCCCATCTTCGTTACATAATACAGCCATTAAGACACCACAACATATCCCCCACTGGTGCAATACTAACAAACACCTTTAATGTTAAAGAAAGAAAAATAGGATCCTTACAGAAAACAACAGTATGCTAGAGCATTTGAAATAGGATAACAGAATTACACTGACGATTGACATACAGAGACATATCCAGTCCCATAATCTAGAAAACGGTCATCGAAACGACCAGCATTTTGCTAATGTCTGGGTCGTATTGCTTTGCTGCTACCAGGGGTGAACTTGCAACCTGGGCCTCTTTTCTGTGGTAACCCATTTTATTTTCAAGTTTTCTCATAGGAAAAGGGTTGGGTTTTCTCAAAATACTTAAAATGGGGCCACTTTGAAAATGATTACCAGGGCCTCTTTGGTTCCCAGTCCACCGCTGGCTGCTACTCTTCATAGTGTGATAGTGCAGTCATAGTGACATGGCATGATTCCCCACTGTCCCCAGCTTGTTCATTCCACAGGAATGACATCATTGTGTGCTCTGGCACTCTCACTACTGGGCATCATAGCACAACAGCATGGTTGTAAAATAAAAGGTGCACTGATCTAAAAAAGGTACTCGGCATATGAATGTTCTAAAATAGCGACAGACCCGATATCAATGCGAATATCACATGTTTGATCACTGAATGTGCTCCTTTGGAGTCTGACAACACGTGGGATGCAAATGCAGACCAGGCCCATACCCCACATTCACAGGCATCCATCATTGCCAAGGTTCTGGTGATCATTTGAGAGCTGCGTAGTGTTGGACCATTATAAATATCTTATTTCAACCTCTGATAAGCTATGAAACATTAGTAAGCAAATACAAACACCACGCCCCATTCAATTGATCTCTCAACTCTGTAGTCTTCTCTGCGAAATGCACTATCACAGTTTGAATACAACGCTACCAACCCCAAAAGGGACTGCAGCTGTTCCTAGTGGCAAATACGTTCTACTAGGCCAATGCAGATGGCAGGGTGCACACGAAACCTAGGCTGAAACTTTGCTTACTGTAATTTGCCAAATATATATATTCTACCTGTTGTTACACAGGCATATATTTTGGCGTGAACTTCATCGGGTGTTGTACGTGCAGAAAGAAGGTTGAAATAAGTCTAACATGTTGATTGAATTAGAAGGAAACCTGGTGAAGCAGAGGGTGCGACCATGTATAAGGTGGTAGAGTGTTTCCAAGGTGTGAATTATTTGTGAAATGTGTGCACTTATTCTTTTGTGGAAATGCTGGCGACCTCACCCGAAGGCCCATACAAAGGCCCCTGTTTGCCCCCTGTTCGCGTCATGGAGCAGGAGGGAGCGCTCTACTTGGAACTTCCTATACTTGAGGTATGGATCTTGTTCCAGCATAATGTATCGATATGCACTGTTACTACATCCGGATTCCTATTGTTCTAAGTAAACTGCAAGTTCTTACTATGGGAAGTATTGACATGATCATAACGGCCCATTACGGCTGCACAGTCCATATTGCATAGTTAGTATAAGGGTCTGTAAAGATTGTCCCTATTCCAGACTGAATGCTCGCTAGCCACACCTCCTTACGCATTGTCTTCACAGTAGTCTGTTATAAATTCTTATTGCCACAATTGCCCGAGTCTAAGTGATATGCGATACAATCTATAGAAAAATTTGTCTCCACTGTAGTGCTATTTGTGACCATATTGCTATTTGTGATGCCCCATGGCACTTCGCTCACTCATACTTACTGTGCTCTAGGCATACCCAGTTAAAGCGTTTTTGCCTATTGTGATTGCCCGTGTTTTATAGCATCCTGCTCACCTTGTACACTGTGCTTTTAGGTCCACTTAGCCACTAATCGAATCAGCCTATTGTGACCTACGTCTCGCAACTAAATATGCCAGGCCATAGTATGTCGTACATCTTCCTGTTACTAATCACCCTACAACTTATCATCAACTTAATAGCCCACCCTAACGGAACCTTCCTAGATGAGAATAGATCCCTCCCACTCAACTTTCTAATCATGGCGCCCATTCCCAGTAGCCTTGCCCTTTCCAACCACCACACTGACAAGTCTTCAGGAGACTACACTATGGTCCCTTGCACTACGGCCAATACAAATCTTAAATTACGCGCCAGACTTCCTAAAATATACGAGCCTCTGACCAGATCCTTACTACCTACTAATAAGAAAACCAATTGCTACCGTATTACGGCACCCACCACTGCCAAATGGCCCACCTCCCCATCCATCTTCTGTGCCTCTGACACTCAGACTACCACACACCTCTCCAAGGCTTCTGTTCTTAACAGCTCTACCCCTTGCCTAACCGCAGTCAAAGTAGACACTCAACCCCTCAAAGAAGCTCTCCTTAATGCAAGGTCTCTGGTGGCTCATGCTATAGACAAAGCCAACCTAATTACAGAAGACAGCCTAGACTTCCTAGCCATAACTGAATCCTGGCTACACAATGCCGCAGGACTTGCACTCACGTTAGCCGTCCCAGAAGGATACACTATCTCTAGACAAGATAGAGATGGATGCCGAGGCGGTGGAATAGTTATCATATCCAGAGAGAGTCTATGAGAATAGTTGCTCCCCAAGACCTGCAATCCCTCTCTATCAAACTACCGTTAAAGAACTCCCAATCACTTACCATGCATGTAATATACAGACCTCCTGGGCCCATTGGCACATTTGAGGAGGACCTGCATAATATACTTGCCAGTAATCTCAAACCCACCTCCCAAGTACTGCTGCTTGGTGACTTTAACTTAGGCCTTAATGATCCCGCAGATAAACAGGCCCTACAAATAGTAAACTCTCTCAATGCATTAGGATTAACACAAAAAGTAAACGCTCCCACCCATATCAAGGGCAGAACCTTGGACTGGGTAGCCGACTACAACTGTACAGCTACTATTACCTCTATTTCTCCCCTATCCTGGACTGACCACTCCCTTGTGTCCTTGTCGCTATCCACCACCAGACCTATAATCATAGCTCCCCAAGTAGCGCCATCCTGTCTAACCAGATTGAAAAAGAATATTACAGTGCAGGAATGTAATAAGATCATGCGCTCTACTCTGGACAAAGTTGCCCCTCACAAACGGAGACCAAGTAAAGCCAAAGCACACCTTAATAAGTGGTTCACTCCACAATTAAAGGAATTGCGACCATTGAAAAGAAAATGTGAAACCGACTGGCTGCTTTGCCCTTCCAATGAGAACAAAAAGAAGCTAACATCCACTGCATCACACTACAAAAAAGAAATTTGCCAGGCAAAACAAAACTCCTATAATGAACGTATTGCCAAATCTAACTCTAGTATGAAAGAATTATTTTCAATACTAAGAGAACTAGAGTCCCCTATCTCCACACTTGATATCTGCATCAAAAACAAGGCCTGGTGTTCAGAGAAACAACAAGCCCTAACTAATAAAATAAATACTCTACAAACCAAAATAAAAAATAAGAAATATACCCTGAACTTACCTCAACCAACTAACTCTCCCCCATCAAATAAAAAAAACTCTGCTAAAAATAATAGATTCTGTTTCACCAAAACCTCCAGCCTTGAAGTGGAAAAAACCATGCTTTCACTCAAACCGTCCAATTGTAAAGGAGATGTCTGCCCAGCACACATCATAAAACAGGCCGCGAGAGACCAATCCCCTTTAATCTCCAAACCAATCAATGCCTCATTTGCCTCTGGCACCGTCCCAGTCAATCTCAAACAATTCTGGGTTCTCCCTCTTCTGAAGAAGCAAACTTTAGATCCACCTATCGCCACCAACTACAGCCCCATTACAACAGTACCATTTTTACTCAAAATTCTGGATTCAGTTGCATACCTGCAGATCCAAAAATACCTCGAACTGCACAAACTCTTAGGGGTCAGACAATCAGGATTCCGCCCCAGGAACATGGGACAGAAAACGCACTGATAGATTTGAAAACTCAAATCGATGAGCTGAGAGATAAAGGGAAGACAGCACTACTGTTGCTACTTGATCTCTCAGCTGCATTCGATCTGGAGGACCACAAGGTACTCTGTAGGCATCTTGACACAGCAGCCCATTTCTCCATAGGTGCTGTCAAGGTGATAGAATCATTCCTGAGTGACAGAACCATCAGAGAATTCTCCCCTTCAGCAGCTGCTGATCCTACCCCAATCGTGTGCGGGGTCCCCCAGGGCTCCTGCGTGTCTCCAAATCTGTACAACATATTCACCAAACCATTGTTCGATGATTTGGACCTTCTGGGTGTCACCTACACTAATTGTGCAGATGACACTCAGATTCTCCTCCCACCTTCCTGGGATCATGGCAGGGACTTGGCGTTGGTGAATAGGATCTACCTCATCATTTAGGCATGGATGGCCACTCACGGTTTATGCCTGAATGATGACAAGACAGAGTTGTTAATCCTTGGTACCCCTTCCAATATCTCTAAATTAGGACATGAATACGCTTCTTTCATCATTGATGGCAACAATACCATAGTCTCAAAGGAGGTAAAAACCCTTGGTTTCTACCTGGACGCCACAATGTCCTTCAATAAACAACTGAAATCTCTGGCATCCACCACAGCCTACACATGCAAGCTTATTAGAGCAGGTAGGCCCTCCCTTTCCAACAACAGCTGTATCATACTGGCCAGAGCATTAATTCTCTCCAGATTAGACTACTGCAATGCTCTCTACAGCAGAGCCAACAAAGCCAGTATCCAAAAACTTCAAATACTACAAAACAACGCCCTCAGAGCCGCACTGGGCAAAAACAATAGAGTGCACATGACTGCAATCAGACACCATTACAAATGGTTATCCACCCATAACAAAATAAAACTAAAAATCGTCTCCCTGACACACAAAGCATTGCACAATGCTGCACCTAGCTACCTAATTGACAAATTGTCTAGAAGAACCTCCTGTAGACCTACCAGAACCGCCAACACCAACTGCCTGCTAGTACCCAGATTCAAATCCTCCAAGATCGGTGGCAACAGTTTCCCTGTGAAGGCCGCTAAACTCTGGAACTCCCCGCCACATGAGCTGGGAGCTGACCTTACTACCCCCACTTCAGAAAGAACCTCATTACCCACTTCAATTTGACCGAGAACTAGTTTCCACTGAAACTACTGCACTCTAGCATTGTCTGCCTCTTAAGATTGCAAACCTTTGCATACGCTTGTACATTATCATGTAAATAATTCTGTCCGCTGTGAAAATGTGACTACTTGTATAGTGTATATTGTAATATCTTTTGTGAAATTTGACTACTTGTATAATGTATTTTGTACACTATGTAACCTTGTAAGCTCTGCATAACCTTGCTGTGCCCTGTTACTTCCGGGTCTGGTGCGCTTTATATATTGAATAAACAAACAAACAAACAATATATTGGGCCTCATTACGACCCTGGCGGTAAGGGGTTTACGCCAGCGTTAGCTGCGCCGACCCCTTACCGCCAATTACGAGGTCCCTTAGCGCCATGGAGGTTTTAACACCCGTTTTTAGCGGGTGTTAAAATCCATGGCGCTAAGGGACCATGGAGTTAATTACGCCACCGTAATTTACGGTGGCGTAATTAACGCCTTCCCCACTCCCATTATGCCCTATGGGGCAAAAATGGGAATGGGGAAGGGTAAATGGGGATTGGGGACTTACCGCCCCGCCAAGGTCGGAATGGGGCGGTAAGTCCGCCAACCACCATGGCGTAAACGTAGTTTACGCCATGGTGGTAAAGTCACGGCCCAGGCGGTAACTTAGCGCCTGGGTCGTAATGAGGCCCATTGTCTTCAGTATTTATTTTTCTATGGGAAGATGGGGGATATTTTAAGAAGTTTGTGGACTTGTTTCATGATGGTTCTAGGTCAGCCTGCAACTATGGTTTGAAATGGCTGACTTTTGAAAAAATATTGCATATATTATTAGCAGCAGGCTTGTAATGATTGAATACTCAGATTGTTCTAAGCAAGAAACATATTCATATGAAAAAAAGTAACTACTGCTGTTGGTATGTGAACTCGAACAACTTCTTTCACTGGCTATTCTAAAAGGGTCCAGATGGGAGTAGCTAGTAATGCATTTCGTCTGGAAGCTGGCTCAATTGGCAGGTGTATTTTATTTCAAGGGGCCAATTTGGTAACATAGTACTTAGATGGAATAGGTACTTTCTCTGAAATTAAAGTGTTCTTTTTCCAGTGTCACTCTCTAACTGATTTCTGAGAGCGTGTCATAGAGTGAAAGAGTGGATAAAAGGAAGGAGAGAGGGAGGGAAGAAAGAGGCAGAGCAATACAGTAAGAGTGTGTGTGTGTGTGTGTGTGTGTGTGTGTGTGTGTGTGTGTGTGTGTGTGTGTGTGTGTGTGTGTGTGTGTGTGTGTGTGTGTGTGTGTGTGTGTGTGTGTGTGTGTGTGTGTGTGTGTGTGTGTGTGTGTGTGTGTGTGTGTGTGTGTGTGTGTGTGTGTGTGTGTGTGTGTGTGTGTGTGTGTGTGTGTGTGTGTGTGTGTGTGTGTGTGTGTGTGTGTGTGTGTGTGTGTGTGTGTGTGTGTGTGTGTGTGTGTAAAATATAGAGAGACAGAAGACAAAAAAGAGAGAGGGAGTGAGGAGTTTTCAATGTCAATTTTAAGAGTTAATTTTTCATACCTTGCTTTTAAGCTCTGCCTCATAACACACATGGTGGTGTTAACTGCTAAACCTCATGCCTCGTAAACAACACGTAAACAATAGGACCACCTTGTGACTACATCTCGCTTTAATCCTTGATTGTATGATTCAAGTTAACACTGAAAAATACCCAATGCAATATTGCAATACCCTACCACTTCGTGTACCACCCACCTTTACACCTTCAAATAGCTCCTGCAAAAGCAGGTGGTATTTGTTTATATAAGACGGCCTGTCATACAGCTCTGGAAAATCACCTCAAGAAGCTTTCTAACAACATACAACGTGTCACACACATAAAATGAATAATTAGGTGGTTGAAACTGCACATAAAAAGCAGACACAACCCTGTCTCACATTTCTTCACCAGCATGGAAAGAGCAGGACCATTTACAGACACATCAGCCAGCTAAGATCTAAGGTTACAGCCTGCACACCAGCTACGCCCGGCTGCCCATCAGCATGCACCCGAGCCACCCCACCACAGGCAGCCCATCATCCTGCACTCCATCAGCCTTGAAGCAAGGCTATTAGCCTACATCCGAGCACTCACGCAGGATGCTCATCAGCATGTACCCCAGGCTGCCCCCAGGTAGCCCATCAGTTGCACCCCTGCTACCCCATAGTCAGACCATTGGCCTGCACCACAGCCTCTGCCTGCAAACATGTCAGGACAGGAGGAGAGGTATAAGAACTTGAAAGCAATACACACTGAGTGTGTACATGCCTAGGCCTCTCCTCCATAACCTCCATAACAAACCCTTTTCACCTACCACCTGGACATCTCCACCATCTACAGCCTCCTGGAAGAAACTGAGCACTACATTGAGTTCACCAGACACACTGATATCTATATCCCCACTGTTGAAGTTCCTCACAGTGCTCCGTTTCTGTGCCACAGCCACTTTTCAGCACACTGTTGGGCTTACACATGGCAAGCACCCGGCCATGTTTCTCGAGTATCATCTCAAAGGTGGATCCATGTTGGGATGGGTCAGTCACCACATATCCTTTCTCACTAACCCATTGGCACTAAACCACATGAGAGCCCATTTCAAGGCTTTCCCAATGTGGTTGGGTATATTGACTGCACACATGTGGCCCTTGAACAACCAAAGGCAAGAGAGCTGGTCTACTGAAACAGAGAATTGCAACACTCTCTCAATGTATAAATGGTCTGTGACATTGACCAGTTCGTTATTCACACATTTCAGATTGCCCTGTTCCACACATAACTAGAGGATCCTGGCTCAAAACAACCTTCCAAGTATCTTACAGTAATTGCATCAATACCGGATATGGCTGCAGGGTATGTACATGAAACCCCACAATGCATACAATACTTACCATCACACCACTATCCTGCATGTGACCCAACTGCACCCCACCATACACACAGCAAACACATGTCTCTGTGTCAGTATGTGCTCAATATGCATGGGAAAAATATAGTCTAAGGACAGGCAGTGCGGTGGAAGCCATTTCTTTTTGGTACAGGTTGACTTTTGTGAGAACAATCAATAGAAGATCAAACAGAGCTTTCCAAATTCCAGCTCTAATTTGTGTGACAGATGTAGAGATTGCCCGATCCATCACAGTGAGCCATTGCTGTACCCTTACAAAGGGAGGGCGGGACAGGGTTCACATCATGGAAGAAGGAGTATAGAAGGACTCGTCAACAACATTCTATGACGTGGGCAAGAGGGCTGTGGGGAGATTTATGGTTCCATAGATACCAATGGTTAAAGTGTGACAGAACAAGTCTGTAAAGTGGCAAGGGCGATGGCCCCAATTGATCACCAGGAAAACACCAACTCTGCATCCAGATGAGTCTGATACTTAAGTGTACACATCAGAGTATATTTGCCAGCCAGCACTGATAGAGAGATTAAGAGGGAGATCTCCCTTCCATAGACAGCCATGGTTGTAAGTGGGGTCCTGTGGATTCAGACTTATCAGGAAGGCGGGTTTTGTAGATCTAGTACAGAGTCTAGGTCAACCTGAAGGGTATATGTAGGTGGGTAAAGGGCAGAGTCTGTATAGGAAGCAAGGAGATGTCAACCAAGTCCATAAGGATTGAGTGAATGCTGAGGAAGGACACAGTAATAACAATAGGGGCATTGAAAGATGTGGTGGAGAACAACACAACATATTGCAGTGCACAGAGGTGGCTCATTAGTAATAAGGAGAGAGTGTATGGGAAAGGAGTGAAAATTAAAGGAGCCAAAGAAGTGGGGACCAGAGGCTAGCAAGAGAAGCAAGATGCAAAATAATTGGAAGAAAATCAGGTTGAATAGAGAGGGGGGTCATGTGCTCAGGTCAATGAGGCACAGCACATGCGTTGAATGTGCAATTGCAAATAGCTGTAGGTGGATGATGAATGGCTTGAAGGAGGCATGGCCAGAAATGTAGACTTGTGAACCTACAAGGACCTTACTCGAACAAAGTCACATTGCCCCACCCTACTATCTTCTTTTCTGTGATACTCGGACTCAGGACACCAGAGGATAGGCTAAGTGTAGATGGCACGTTACCTGGTAGCTGATCATGATGCCAGAAAGCCTGCAATTGCTCCAAACAACCAAACTAACCGGCTATTGTCATGGCATGAACCCTCCGAGGCAGGAGGAAGTTTGGCCACCTGATAGAGTGCAAAGTCCTACAGACAACTGGACCAGTCTTGGGCCAGATGTTGACATGCCGCTCGTGATTTATACATGACATGTATACATAGGACACTCAGTCAAGGAACCAATGTCATTACATACAGATTAGTTCTGCCACTTTCCATCACAAAGCCTTTCTTACAAGTCACAGATTGCAAAGCAAACAGACAACCTCACTGCCCAGGCATAAATGCCAAGGGATATCCGCACCTATCTTGTTAAACTGTATCAAGGGCCATCATTGGCTCTAAGATTGACTATTGTGGAAATCTCTTGGTAGGCATTGGTAAGAAAGAGATAGCTTGACTCCAAATGATTCAAAATAGTACAGTAAGGGCCATTCTAGGCCTTTTATCATGTCTCTGAAGCTAGAAGTCTGCATTGGCTGCCCATAGAACGAATAATTGAATTCCGCCTGCTTATGATCACATTTAAATGTCTAGCCGGTCAATTCCGCCTATGTGAAAGACAACTAGAAGAGTAAGAGAATTATCAGGAATTTGAGATACAATAATCTCAAACTCTTAGAAGTCCCCATGTTTTTGTCAACAAATGTGCATTTTGGGTAGCAGCACCCAAAATGTGGAATGCCTTGACCTTGGATCTCAGAAGTTGTGAGTCCCTTGGTATCTTTAAGAAAAAACTCAAAACACATTTATTTGGCTAGAAGATTCATCACTTCTACTTGATAGTGTCCAGATTAGGTTTGTCTTTGTCCTTCCCATCTGTGTTCAGGGCCTCTGTCCTTGGAGCCCGTATCCCTCCGGGCCGCTTGGTTGTGCTAGAAACACATGACAAATTAAAATAAAATAAATAAAATAGCTCAGAGACAGGAAATAGGGTCCCTCAACACCACATCCATCTATGTGCATGTCTTCTGCACAATGGCTTTCAGGCACAACTCTCACACACAGACATTATTCTCAGCTCTCCTTCTCCTTCTACTGCAGACCATGTGCAGATGCATGTTGTATGTTCACAACCAGTGAAAAGCGTGTTCCACACACATTTCAACATAAAGGTATTACTGGCATTATGCCATGTCAAAATGTGAAATGTCCTCCTATTTCCTGCTACTCAGGTGATTCTGAATGCTGCATGTGTCTGTGGCTGATAACACCTCAGCAGAGTCCCATGAACCGCAGATAGCATTGTTTTGGAAGCAAGACAATCCAGTGGAAGGTAGGTTTGTATCCCAAGCCCATGCTTAGAAATCACTTGCTGGTTTTAAGCACGTTATAAATTAATATTAAAATAAAAAAATCTGCACTGGAAACCCCATTGAGGGGGAATTTGAGGTTCTTCAGAACAAATGACGGTGTGTGCACTGAGCAGGTGATACATTCATGTACCTGCCTGAGAAGGTCTGACTCGTTATGGCCATGTGTTGCATGCTCTTCCCGCTTACCATCTGCCATCTCCAATTGAGGCAGTGCCAACACCTTCATTGTTGTCAGTCCTTCCTTGATCTCCTCTGCTATGGCACTGGCTAACACTCCATCAACGCTTTCTCCTCTCTTCTTCCTGCACTGTCCACAGTGGCCTTCTCAGCTCAGGTAGCACCTACTCTGGCTTAGGGTGGCTTTTACCTTCAGGACCTACTGCCACCAAAGGCACACCATTGTCTTATGAGAGATCCACTTCACAATCAATAGCCTCATCCCACAAAAAATTCACCGCATTTTCCTACTTCAAAACACTCCCCCATTTCAGCAGCTAATTCCCCTTAGTCTTAGATAGGATCAACAAACAATCACAACCAAGACAACTGAATAGCCACTGCAAACCTCTATGAGTGCAAGATTTACCTATGCATACCTATTCAGATGTCTTCTAGACCTATCCTTATTAGGAGAAGACCCTGGTGATGGGCCGAATTAAGTGAAGAAACTTCACCTTCTTTATTTATGAACTCTCCTCAAATTCAATCCACCTGAATGTGAGATCTTACTATGTGGCACTCATATAAAGGTGAAAGAAGAGTTTTTGTTATGAGGACTTCAGGTCCTGTCCCATTCCATTCACTGAAGGATGAAAGCTTGGAACTTTATACTACAAGCTGTCTTTGTCAGGCCAATGATATGGTCGCTGAAAGCTGGTAATTATATTGCAGCTCGTCAAAATGTCTGCATTCCTAGCCTACAGATTGGCCATCGCCTCTCGCCCAAGTGAAAATGAAGGTACCATGTTGAAGCATAAAGGGATTCAGAAGGCAATGACTCATTAACTGGTGCTAATGCGCGGGTGGGAGAAACTTGTCTAAGCCAACAATGCTATTCATTGGCTTTTGGTAGCTAGGACAGTTGATTTTAAGGCCCTATGCTTCAATCAGACAGCATACTACATAAGGAGTCCAGTGTCCCTATGTGGCAAATGGATTCCAGCAACTTTAATCGACCAAATACATTCTTGTCTTGGTTCTAAGAGTCAATCACACTTGATATTGGGAGTGAGCCTTTTCAGTACATGTTGCTTTCATTTACCGAAAACTCCCTCTTGGAAGAACATTAAAATAAGCAAAACCTCCCTTCAGCCCATAGATCTTTAAGTTGAAGTTACAGCCTGAATTTTAGAAAAAAGCTTAAGAACCAATTGTTTGTGAATAAAGACAATTGTTGATCGCAGTTCCTGTAGTCATATTTGTTTCCATAATGTCAAGAAAACCTGAAGGAAGGTTTGTAGTGATCTCTGAGTCTTTCTGCATGACATGCACCACAAATAAACCACACAACATCTGAATCGTCCTACTCCTAACAGTATTCCTGGAGTAAGCATATGACTATTTGAATAAGAAGTGTATGGGAGGAAAGGTCATTAGGGCCCACCCTCCCCTTCATTCCACGCCAACGTGCAGCCAATGACTTGCCCAGCCGCCATCTTTGCACCTGGGCCCGGGATGCGGGAAGGCTGCGGGTCGACAAATGGGGCTGCACGGCTCATCCTATAGTATAATACAGACTCCATTTTGTGACACCATTAGACTCCATTTTAAAAATAACAAACTTGGGCCTCACTAACACAAGCAGCCTGAAGGGCCACTCTCCCCTCCTGACCATGCACAGCGAGCCCAGCGCTCACCACACCCTCCTCCCCTTGGCGCCTCTGCCGCAGGCCTGTTTTCACGGGAGATTAGGCACGAACAAGCTACATTGCAAACAATGTATCTTTCACCTTCCACAGTCCATCATTGACCTGCAGATGAACGGGTTGAAGCTGGGTCTGAGAAAAACAAGATGCTTCCATAAAACTTGTCCTGTCCTCTCACAGACCCCCACATTAATGATATATGCTGTGGGTGACCCCAACCCTGTTCCCCGTTTGAAGGGCCAGACATGTGTGCTAATCCTGTGTGCCACCCTGTTTCTCCCATGCAACTAAGCTATCTGAAGGGATGATAAATTTGCTTCAAGGCCTTGACATTGATCATGACCCATGATTTATTAGATGACCAGGATATTCTGTGAGGCAGTAACTGTCAGAGTCTTAGCTTCAGACTCTCTAAAGAGAAGAACAGAACCATGATGAAAATGTAAAAAAGTGCTGAGAGTTATATCACAGACACTGGCTGAGACAAGGCTAAGAGGAAGAAGGAGATCCGAGTTCCTACTTTGAGTAATATCTCAGACATTAACTAAGACCTGGATCAAACAAACTATTCAAATATATACAACATCACTGAGAACTGTATCTCAGTCAGAAGCCAGAGATGTAGCAGGGTCGAGAGCCACAATTTTGCGGCCGTGGAGGATGACCCATGACTGGCGGGTTACACTTTCATAACCTGATAACATCCCTGAATGAAGGGGAAGACTTGTTCTTAGGAAAATGTCGAGGTAAAACCCTTTGTAAGAGGTGAGAGGCCGATTTGCTTCCAGGAGAAGCCCAAGAAAGGAAATACATTTAACAAAAATGAAGGACATATGTGCCATTAAAGTGCTTAAAGCTATTGTGAAACATCCAAGACAGGTGTCCCACAGCCAGAGGGTGATAATACTTAGGTCAAAGGACAAGCTTGAGAAAGGAGCAGAGGAATACTTGCTGGCAGGAGAATCCCCAGCTAAAACCTCAAGTAAGCAGAGAGGACATATTTGCTGGAAGGAGTTCATAAAGAAGCAATCTTCATGCTATATACCTGAGAAAGAGAAGCCAAGACACTTGCTTTGCACTCTTTTCTTAAGATTCTGATTGTTGAGCTAAGACAAGGGGTAGGCACTGTATGAATATAATTGTGTGTTAAATTAAGTTCTTCAGACAAATACAGGATGTCTTTCAGTTAGGTCTTGCATACCATGTTGTTAGATGTTCATCTCTACCGTTTTGATAACAGTTTGAATTCCTAAATTCAAATACAGAGAATGACGGGGTAGAGTCCCTATTAGGTGAATTCCTATACTACTCTAAAGTATCAATCATAACAGTGTTTAGAGCGGTTCCTCCTCTTGAGTTCTTCTAATTGAGGTCTCCTATGCCCTAATGTGGTGTTAACACCAGATCCAGTGTGACGGATCAGGTTTTATCGGCTCGGCTCTGGCATTTAAAGAAGTTCCTGGGGGTTGATAACATCTGATCCTGCCCACAAGAGAGGGTGTCAAGGCCATTAGAGTCCCAGGTTACCAAAGCGGTAACCTGGGGTGTTTAATTAAAAAAAAGGTTATTCGTGCATCCCGTTCAATTAATTGAAATACTGCCCCAAATGGCTGCCTGTGATATAGAAGGCATGGCTCCTTATGGATGAGGAGCAGGAGTGTGGCAGTGGTAGCAGAGGGGCTGTCACTACTGAAGAAAACTGGTAAGTGGGGCTGGTTTGGGGTGTGGAGGGAACAAAGCAAAAATTCAAAATAAGGCAGGGTGGGGAAAAGATGGCACTGCAGATTGGGGAAGCAGCCTCGAGGTTCCATGGAACGCAGGCTGAGATCAGCGGTTCCAGCCTGTGATGCAAGGAACCTGATTGACTGCTTCCCCCACCCCAGGTCTACTTTTAACTAACTGCACCCTGTTTTTTTAGACTAAATGTGTTCAGCTTTATGTTTGTTCTGTGTGTTCTGTTGATCCTTATTCGCAAGCTACGTTCCCAATAATAAGAAAAGGGTATTTGCAGTCTATTGACATATTTATGTATTCATTTATGTGTTTGTTATTTGGTAAAGTACTACATGCATACTAATATGTTTCAGTGTGTTTCTCAGGATTTAGGTGATAAAGGAAGTAATAACTTTCAGAGTAGTTAAGATGTCTTTTCAGGGTGCATTTTGTGGATAGTCTTCAGATTAGGCATTTACAAAATAGTTAACATTCAAATATGAGTAGCTGCAAGGATTTATAGACTTTCAGAATATTGTGGTAAATTGGTCCATTTATTCACCTCTGCCATCAAATGGCCAGGCAAGTATGGCTCATGAAGGAGCTGGCTTTTCCCTTCTTTCTGGCTAATGGAGGAGCTTGCTTTTCTCTTCTTCCATTTCTCTCCTTTACTGTTATGTTCACAGGATTTATTTATATGTACCAGGGGTCCTCCAATCCCACCATATAAAAATCGTAACAAAAAATAAAAAAGCGCACACACCAGGCAGGAAGCAATCCTGCTTATTACAGCTGAGTGAGCACAAACCAAACAGAACAGTGAACTGGTACTCATTGATGATAACTGACGCCTGGAACTACAGTGAACATTCGTTTTATACTATGAATGCAATAGTCAAGGAATTAGAAAAAGATGTAGCTCAAACTCTTCATATTGTGTCCTGGTTCCCAAGAAATTCATTGGTTAGACTATGTCATATCCTTAGAGCTATTGTATGTTAGTAGAACTTGATTGGAGCTAAGAGATCAAAATTATCCCAACTCATCACCTCCCCATGTGGTGCCAGTTTAAATCTCACCCCTCCCACGAACAGTTTGCAATTAGTAAAATATTATTTGTGCTGAGCGCCAGAACTTTATTATACTGCCATTGGTCGGCACCATTGCAAGAAAAGAAATGAGACACCCTGCTTCTGGTGGGAAGGGAGACATTCAGAAGGTCCTGCTGGAAATCGGCCTTTGCAAACCTTGTGGTGGATACTCCAAAGGCTTGCCACCTCCATGGAACACAAACATGTGCCGTTTGATTGGTCCTCCTAGAAACGCCACTCTGTTCAGCTTCCCCTTTGCATGGCCACCAGCCGAGAGGCAATCATAGCCATGTCAACGTGTCTCTGGCTCAAGTCCACTTTCCCTCTACCCCCGACTGCCCACAGGATTGGCCCTGTCATTGCATGCCCACTGCTGCTTCATCCTGCCTGTGACATGCAGCTTGAGCTCTGTCTCCCTCCTACCTGGCCCATGGGGTGCTGATCATGTGTTCAGAGCAGGGTTTCCCAGGCAGGGCGCATCCTGGGGGCATCCCTGCTGAACGTGTTTAATGTGATATTTTTCCCTATCTTGTTCTAATCATACAAAGGTCCCTAGGGCAGATGGTACACACAATGTATCCGTACCACCACATTTCCCCATGAGGCCTTCTTTTATGGTGTGACTGCAGTTTGTGTACCTGTGTTTTTTACCCCCTTTAATCCCCCTTGGATACCGGTACCAAAGACAGTACTTTGTGCACCAACATTCACAATGTGCTCCTTGGGAAAATTGCCACACTCCAAAGTAAAATTAACGCCAACAAAAATGAGCCTCCAAACTGATCCACTTGCTAACTTTCCTCATAATCTCTCCACACCCAATACTCCTACCATCAAAACTTTCAATATCATGGCTCTAACTACTACAGAGCTTGAAAGCATTATTAATAAGCTCAAACCCTCCAATTGTCCAGCTCCCATCATCAAGGAAGTCTCACGCGAACTAGCGCCTTTAATTACTGCTTTCATCAATTCCTCCTTCAATACAGTTGTTGTCCCAGACAACTTGAAGGATGCCTGGGTTATCTCCTTGCTAAAAAACCATCTCTGGACACTAGCATACCGATGAACTATAGGCCTATAACTACTGTGCCTTTTTTGCTTAAAATCTTAGACCGTGCAGCAAATTTGCAGATCCAAAACTACCTAGAATCTAACAAACTTCTGGACCTCAGACAATTGGGGTTCTGGCCTAAACACGGAAAGGAAACAGCTCTAATTGACTTAAAAACGCAAATTGAGGACTTTTACTTGATTTATCAGCAGCGTTTGACTTGGTCAACCACCAAATCCTCTGTCGACACCTTAAACTGACTGCACATTTCTCAGACAAAGCCACCTCGTGGATCAGATAATTTCTGGATAATAGATCTAGGCAAGTCTTCTCACTGTCCCCATCAGCTGAACCCTCACCAGTCCCATGTGGGGTCCCGCAAGGTTCTTGCTTTTCCCTTACACTTTATAATGTGTATACTAAACCTCAATTCGATATATCTTAGATTATCTGGGTGTCACCTACACCAATTACACCGATGACACTCAGAAACTCATTCCTATCACAGGAGATCACACTGCAGACACCAAAGCTGTGAATGCCATCTACCAGGTCAACCAGGCCTGGATGGCACAAACGAGCTCTGTCTTAACAATGAAAAGACAGAGCTTGTTTTCCTTGGGTCGCACCTCAGACTCAACAGACTCGACCCATCATTTTAAAGCCTTTGTCAATGATGGTAATACCATTAAAGTATCCAACGATACTAAAACCTTAGGTATCTACCTTGACTCCACTCTATCACTATGCAGACAAACGAATGCAGTATTTCAGCTTCAACATACACTTGTAAGCTTATTACAGCTTGCAGTCTATTCCTCACCACAGCCAACTGCATCACATTGGCTAGAACTCTGGTTATGTCGAAAAACGACTACTGCAATGCCCTCTATTTAGGAACTAGACAACATAACCTTAACAAGCTCCAAGTTATTCAGAACAATGCCATTAGAGCTGCCTTAAACATCCCTAGGAATCATCACATTTCAGACACAAGACGTAGATTACATTGGCTCTCAGTATCCCAAAAAGTCACACTGAAAACTCTTTCACTGATGCATACCTGGCTTGCCAACCAAGCACCCAACTATCTGTCTTCTAGCTTTACCCACTGAACCCCTTTGAGAGCTGCCCAGGCACACTGTGTTGCTATACCCATTCAAGATTCAGAAATCTGGTGGTTCAAGCTTCCCAGTCCTCGCCACGAAACTCTGGAATTCAGTGCCTAACCCCATCAGATATTAACCTTCTTTATATGCCTTAAAGAGTATGGCCAAAGATTGGCTGCGCTCTCAAGAAGAGTACAACCCTACCAGTTCCTAACTTGCTCTGCCGGACACTATAGTCTCTGATGATCCCTTGGACTACCTTTTGTTGCAAATGTGTATTGTTTCTAATTTACCAGTAAGTTTCTTATGTATTGATCCTATCCATGCTTATTATGTACTCTGTAAGTATTTAATTTATCTGATGGTATTATACTGTTCTTATCCATGTATATTATGTAACTGCAACTCCAAGAAATGCGCCCAGATGCCTTTGGGCCAGGTGCGCTATAGAAATAATCAAACTACAAAATACAAATACAAATACAAATACAGAAGGTGCCCCATCCCCCCTTGCTTATTATCGCAGGTGGTAGGTGTGCCCCCTATCTGGTGCTGAATTAGCACCTTTAGTACATTCCCCCCTTCGATCGATCTTTCGATTGACGTCTCCCTCCTGCTCATTTTCTCACCCTTTTCCTTGCACATCCACACATGTGTGAACCTGCTCATGTCTCCTTCCTCTTCGTACCGTTCTAGGTATTTCCCAAATACTAGTATCTTTGTCTCATCAGGTGAGCACTCGCTTCAGAAGGCCTCATAGTTCCAAGTCTTGTGGCGTGCTGTCAAAATTAACTTCACATCATCCTCCCTCTCATTCATGCTTGGTGTTTCCTCACCTAACACTTTACCAAGTTCAATTTGATTTGCTGACATTATGTAGTGTGCTCTTCTTTTGTGACAATTGTACCAACCAATGACCCACTGACTGATGCAGATTGCGACAAGCATCACGACAAGGAAAGGGACAGTTATTTTGAACATTGCTGTCAGCATCTGGGACCCTGGCAAATAATGCATCCAGACAGGTGCTTGACATGATGTCTTGTGTCTCTATCCTCATACTTTCATGCATTGTTCGTATCTCCTTGATAGCCTCTGTAAGTGTACCGTTGGCTGCATTGTTAGCTGGTATTGCTTTGCAACATGTGCTCCTGATCTTGTGGCACACGCCACTTTCCATAGCAGTTATAAGGTCCAACACATAATGATTTTGCAGGGCCATTAAATGCAAAGCTCAGAGCTCTTCTCGCATTGCATTCAGTCCTTTTTCAGTTGCATTAGCCAATTGGAGCAGCTCGTGATTTAATCCATTTCGCGATAGCTGCCGTTTGCACCACGGGAAAGAGGAGTGAACTTAAAAACAAGGATGCCTTGCTGAGAGTCTTAAATGTGGTGGGATAGCATGAAGGTCTGGTTGGATTTTACTAATATATCATTGCTGGACCTCTTCCTCCTTGTTATCTTTGGTTGTTCTCTTTGTGTCTCCATGGGCTTTGTTGATTTCTTCTTCTGTTTCTGAGTGGATAGCTTGTTGAATGGCACCAAATCTGCACGGGGTAGCACCAATGCAGGACTGTGGAGGGTTACCAGTGCACAGACTCATACCCAATCTGGTGTCAGCTGGTCATACGCTCTTGTCCCACAGACTAACCATATGTCCATTACTGCCACAGTCCCTTTCTGCAATGTGGCAATGCTTGTCTTGTTCTCATAGCCAGTGTTCATCCCCAGTGCCACCATCCTATTTGCTCTGAAACACAAAGAATACTGTGTGAGCAGTATTATGTAGACTGGGCAGTGTTTTTCAACGATCCAGGTTAAGGCAAGTACATTGGTATTCCTTATTTTCCTACACCTCACATCTTTTTGCTTCACCACTCTCTCTTCAAACCCCACCAGCCCTTCTGCATGGCACTGTACCATCACTCTTTCGCATTTTCCATTGTGATACACCAAACCTCGGATTCGCAGCAGGGGCCTAGTGTGGCATGTATGTCATGTCCTGTTGCACTCTTGCAGAATATTCTTTTGTGGGCAGTTACAACCTGTTTCCCCCTCTGTGCCCCTTATGTGTTATATTTTAATATCACGTGCTTAGTAGTTTCTCCCTGGGCCATGCTTTCTAGTTGCATATAGTAATCTGCATACACCTCCTCCCCCACATCTAACCATTTCACTTCTATGGTGTGACCCTGGATTAGTTTTTTGCACAAAGACATATGCATCAGACATCCCCCTTCCTGTACTGTCACTTGTTTTGGCTGGATTTTTTTCAGTGTCCCTGCGAGGTGTCGGAGGAGTAAGCACACATAGCAGGTGGCATTAGCCCTCCCTCGCCCCACCCTCTTCATCTCCCTGTACCATACATTTTCAGATATGAAGTCCCCTCCCTCCCCAATAGCATTGTAAAATTCTTCAATACTAGATATACTTCTTTTAGTTTGTGTCTCCCTAACACCATCAGTAGGCATACTCATGCTAACCCTGTGTACTAGGAACCAGAGGAGGAGGAGAAGACAGAAGGCAGAAACACGGAACAAACCAGCCCCGATTATATTTTCATCAGGTTTTGTTCTTCTCCCATTCCCCCTATTATTCTCTTGCCCACCTTCTCTTTCATTTGCAGGCTCTCTGTAGAGTATTATTGCAGTGTACAATGTCAATATTAATTGGTGTATACTTCCCATTAGGTGACGCATTTTCTTTCCATTGTGCTGCTGTTGTGTTTGTGTGCATTGGATATATGGATCCATGCCCTTCTTGCCTTTATCTCCACTGCCACTGGGGTTGCAATAACAACGTAGAATGGACCGCAAACCCTTGGCTCCTTCGACTTTCTAACCACATTGCAGATGAGAACTCTGTGTCTAGGATAGAGATGCTTTTGCTTGCGGAAAGTTCTCCTCCTGGGGGGCACTTTTGTGCTCTTTAGCGTCAGTCGGCCAACATGTAGGTCGCTGAACCTGGCGGGAGATGTAGCGGAGAACGTTTTTAATTTCTGTCAAATATGGTTTAATTTCATCTCGAGGATCTCTGAGCTAGGTTTAACATCCGAAATTGAACGTGTAGAAGGGACCAGCGCATGCATCCTCCCACCCGTAACAATATCGTTCAAAGTCAAGTGGTGATCCGCACTGGGTGAGTTACGGAGGGCAACAATAGCAAGCACGAGGCAAGAAAGCCAATTCTGGTACAGAGAAGATGTTAGCTTTGCAAAGCGTTCTTTAAGTAAGCCATTGAGACATTCAACAATCCTATTTGCTTGTGGCTGGTACACTCTGCAAAGCTTAAATCCCTAAGAGATGCGTAATCTCATCAAAAAGGTTGTTGGCAAAATGCTGGCAAGTATCCAACCTTATCTCTTCACATTCTCCCCATCTTGGAAACACTTCCCTCACCAACATATTGGCTGTAGATTTCATGCCGTTTTTTGCACAGGGTCCCGCATCAAGCCAATTTGAGAATGGTCAGACAACAGTGTTCATGCACCCATAGGAGGCACATCTTTCTTGCATGTCAACATAGTCGATATGCAAGTGCCAGAAGGGCCATTTTGGCCGAGGCATTGTTCCCTGGATGGTTTTCAAAGTATGGCCAGACAGGCTTGCTTCTCTAGTGCATCCAACAACATGGCTGAACTCTTTAGAATCTGCAAGGAACTAGCAATCGCTGCAGTCTCCATCATGCCTCTTCCCTCTCAGGCTCTCTGCACTGCATTCGCCACCCACTTCAGTGCGAAAACACAACACATCCTGAGCACGCTATCCACCCCTTTTCCCCCTCCCGTCCCTCTGCCACCGCTGGCCTCCCCTCCTCCCTCAGTCTTCCTCTCCTCCTTCTCTCCTACAACATTGGATGAGGTCTCTGGGGTTGTCCGTTCTATGAAGGTCTGTTCCAAACAGGTTCCCCCCCTGTTCTTCCTCTATTAAGGACAACATTGGCTCCCTTGCCCCTGCACTTGCTTATTTGTGCAATTACTCTCTTGCTTCTGGGTCTTTCCCCTCTGCCCTGATGCCCTCACTCGCCCCATCTCTATCGCCCCCTTCCTTATGAAACTGTTGGAGAAATTGGCCCTCCCATAACTGACTCAGCATACTGAGCTGGTTGGTTGCTACATGAAAATCAATCTGGATTCATCTCCAGCATCCAGGGGTACGGAAACTGCTCTCCTGAACACTCATAAAGAACTGCTCACATCTCACATCTCTGGACTCTAATTCTACTGCTATTCTCATTCTTCCTCACCGACTGTCCCTCCCAGGTTATCTTCTATCTCTACCTGTGGTGTCCCCCAGGGCTCCAACCTCTCACCCTATCTCCACTTGCTCACCTTATTTCCACTTTCTCCCCTACTTCCAATGTTATACAGATGACACCCAACTCTTTTTCAAAACTCCCCCTGACCCTCTTGCTACTTCCTCTACCAGTCCTGATTGCTCTTTTGCTATCCAGTCCTCGTGGGCCTCTAACGATCTCTGCCTCAATGCCAACAAGACTGAGATCCTCCTTATTAGGATTCCTGCTCCCACTTTCCTCCCTTCTCTCTGGCCACCCTCTATGGGCCTCCACCCTTCTTCATCCAAAGCTGGAAACCTTGGAGTAATCTTCGACTCCTCTCTTTCTTTCCTCCCTCACATCATGGACCTTGCTAAGAAGGCCCACTTCCAACTCCACCTCCTCAGAGGCATCCTTCCTTTCCTCACATTTCTCCAGAGGCTCAATGTCTCTAGAGCCCTGGTACTCTTCAGGCTGGACTACTCCAACACTCTTGTCTCGGGAGGATACCTCATATGCAACGTGCTCGCCTTGGAAGCAAGACAACACAGAGCACCACAGGTTTGATCCCCGGGTCTGCGCTTAGAAACCTCTGGGTATCAAGCGCAATATAAATTACATATCATATCATAGCCTCTTCCTTAATTTACCCTCTTTGTCTCTCTGCTCCCTCAAGTGTATCCAGAATAGGGCTGAAAGACTTATCCTCGGCCTCAAGCCCAGGGAGCTTATCTCTCCAGCTCTAAAATCCTTCTACTGGCTCCCTTTAGCAGCAAGGATCAAATTCAAATCCCTCTGCATCATCAACAAGGCTGTCTGGGGCATGGGACCATGCTATCTACAACTTGCTCTCACCAAATACTCTCCCTCCAGGTCTTTACATTCCTCGGAGTCCAACTATATGTGTGTCAAGTGCTTCTAAAGCAGCGAGTTGGAGGCCGATCTCTTTCCTCGGCTAGCTCCCTCCTCTGGAACAGCCTCCCCCTCCCTCTCTGTCTTGAGCCAGATCTCCTCAAATTCCAGAAGTGCCTCAGGACTTTTCTCTTCACCTCCTCCTTCCCCTCCCCCTTCCGTGCTAAATCCCTCTGTCACTGAGATTGGTGAGTTTGGCCATTATGTTTCCTTCTGGGCCCTGTCCTTCCGACCAATTGCCTTCAGCCCCTCCCACTCCCAGCACTTGCCCTTGGGCACCCACTGGATGTGTTCACTCACAGGACTGCACTTATTGTATCAAAAGATGACCACTCTTTACTATTTGACCTCTGCCAAGCAGTTATCGGTTCCTGGCAACTTACTTCCTGGAACTTCCCACTCTGAGAAATGTCCAAGCACTTACAACCCTTCCCCTGTCCCTTCCCTCACTTTCAGCACTGCAATGATCTGAATGCTCACAAGGCCTTGTAGGGCAACCTCTATCCTGTTCATTATTGTATTCTACTGCCTTTGTCCCATGTTACCTTCCCTGCCCTCTGGGCACTTTCAAACACAGGCCTCATTACGACCCTGGCGCTAAGCGAAAAACGATGGCGGTAAATGCTTACCGCCATCGTTTTCCGCCAGGTCCGATCATGACCCGTGACCGTTAACTACGATGCCAATAGCGGCATCGTAGTTAACGCTGCCGCAAACTGCGCTAAGGGTGCGCGCACGCGACCGCCCACACCGTACTTAGCGCCATGGCGGAAAGGCACGCAAATGCCGACCCAAGCGGACATGCACCTAACGCCATCATTGAGGCCGCTAAGTACCTTACCGCCATGGTGCAAATAACGCCATCGCGAACCAACCGTAAAGGGCCAATTCAAGTGAATGCAGCTGCCACAGGTGCACAGAAACAGCACAGGTGAAGGCAATACAGACTCAGGGGAGTATAAAAAGAGCACACCCCACCCCTACCCACACCCAGTCACACTCCACAATGATGCCAATACGACTAGCAATGTTGGGGCTGGAGGACCTGATAGCAATGCATGTGCTACTACAACAGCAACAGCAACAACAACAACAACAGGCAGCACAGAGGAGACGCAGGAGGAGAAGGAGGGCAAGGCAGGCCCAGCAAGCCCCACCAGCACAGCCAGTGCCACCACGCAGGCAGCCCCCAATCCCACGCATCAGAGCCAATCCAAACAACCTCACTGCTGAGCAGATCCACACCCTGTACCGTTTGGACAGGGACACCATCACCGCCATCGTAGACATGACACACAACGACATCGTCAGCATGATAGAAAGTCCAACCGCCATCCCCCCCCTACTGAAGGTAGTGGCTGTACTCCACTTCCTGGCCACAGGCACCTACCAGCACACAGTGGGGCACCTGCATGGCATTTCACAACCATTATTCTCACGAACACTCATCCAAGTGCTTGATGCCCTCCTCAAGCACACAGACGACCACATCTCATTACCACGGACTGCCCAGGAGATTGCAAACACCAAAGTGGGTTTCCATGCACTAGCCAGCATACCCGGTTGCATTGGTGCCATCGACTGCACCCATGTGGAATTGGTGGTTCCACGTGCCATGGAGGTACCGTACCGCAACCGGAAACAGTTCCACTCTATCAACGTGCAAATGGTCTGTGACTCCAACAAGATCATCACACATTGTTGTGCCCGATTCCCCGGATCAACCCATGATTCCATGATCCTGAGGAACTCCACAATACCACGCTACATGGAGCGACATGCAGGCCCAAGATCCTGGCTACTCGGTGAGTGCTATGTCATGGAAGTGGGCATGGGAATGACGTACCAGTGCATACTCCACCTGGCAGAAAGGGGGGGGGGGGATGATGCATACTCCACCTGGCTGAAAGGGGGGGGGGGGATGATGCATACTCCACCTGGCTGAAAGGGGGGGGGGGATGATGCATACTCCACCTGGCTGAAAGGGGGGGGGGGGATGATGCATACTCCACCTGGCTGAAAGGGGGGGGGGGATGATGCATACTCCACCTGGCTGTGAGTAACACAGAGAACGGATACAGAGGAAGGCCACTCACAATGCACTAAACCCCTCTGCATACATAGGGTGATGGCATGCTAAACAGGCCATGGCAGCAATGGGCATATACTGGTTGCATAGTGTGAATCAATTAGTGCATGTAGAAGTGAGCCAAGGTAACAGTTCCATGCCAGCCATGGTGGGACATCATGTTCCTGGACAGACAACATGACTGACACATACATTCTCGCCTACATACAGGTGATGCAGCCTACCCCCTGAAGAGGTGGCTCCTCACGCCAGTCCGGAACCCGCAGAACCAGCACGAGGAGGACTACAACCGTGCACATACACGTACTCGTGTGGTCATAGAGCAGACATTCGGCCTCCTGAAGGCACGGTTCCGAAGCCTCAGCAGGTCTGGTGGGGCACTCCTGTATGGCCATGAGAAGGTGGCAAAGATCGTCATGGCATGTGTCATGCTGCACAATATGTGCGTCAGACGGAATGTGCCCCTGCCCCCTGACGCAGAACTGCAACCACCTGACGATGAGGATGAGGATGAGGAGGGTGCAGAAGGGGCGCCACCACATGGAGGAGGCGATGCACAGGAGGGGCGTGCCATGCGCCAAAGTATCATCAACCACTGCTTCTAGCACACACGGCTGGTGTTCATCGCATGGAGACAGCACTTGGGGCACTGTGTGACTCTGGGGCATGCACACTGAGGACTGGACACCAATAAAGCACACATACGCAATGAAAATGTCCACACGTTTCCTTTTGTGAAACGAATAAACTGTATTTGAACTATGTACTGTCGTGTCACACCCCCTCCCACCTCCCACCTCCCCCCTGCACACCCCCCCCCCCAAACTCCCCCCTTAACTCCCCAACACACCACCCCGCCACCCCCCTGCACACCCCAACACACCCCCTCCCACCTCCCACCTCCCCCCTGCACACACCCCCCCAAACTCCCCCCTTAACTCCCCAACACACCACCCCGCCACCCCCCTGCACACCCCAACACACCCCCTCCCACCTCCCACCTCCCCCCTGCACACACCCCCCCCAAACTCCCCCCTTAACTCCCCAACACACCACCCCGCCACCCCCCTGCACACCCCAACACACCCACTCCCCCCTCCACCCTCCCCCCCCCCTGGAATCCCAACAAAGGTGTGAGTTGGTCTGTGCAGCAGTGTCAGTAGTAGGATTCCTACACTGTCCGGCCACTATTGGCAGCCCCCTCCACTGGCCCCCGGGGCACCCCTGCCTGTGCTGCGGAGGTTCCTCCCCGATCGGCGGATGGGGCTGCTCGGTGTCGAGCTGGCAACCGAGGAGGATCCTGCCTGCTCATTTGGACGCATGGCCCGTATTGTCTGCACAAGGTCAGTGATGGCGTGCCGCACAGCAGCTAGTTCCGCGCAGATGTCCTTTGTGGACGACTCTATAGCTGCCTTCACAGTCTCAGCACATTTATCCATTGCTGCACTTGACCCCCCACATTCAGCAACATGTTCTTCGAGCAGCGAGGAAAGTTGCTGCTGCCGGGTGGCAATCGCCTCCAGAGAATGGTTGGGATTCTGGGCCATGGCTAATGGCAGTGGCATTCCCATTGGGCTGATCTGCCCCTGCAGCGGGGATGGAGTGGCTGGCCAATCGTCATCCTCTGGCTGACCCTGTGTGGCATCCACATGCGGGCTGCTTAGGGACAGGTAGGGGGAATGAGGGTGGCCTGTGGGGCTCCTGACATCACTCTCCTCAAAGGTCCCTGCTTCACTATCGGAGGAGGCAGCAATGGCAGCAGTCTCCCCAAGTGTGCTGCTTGCAGCAGAGGCTGTGGCTTCTGTGGGCATGATTGGTGTGATGTCTGCTGCTGCTGCTGCTGCTGCTGTACTGCCTGCTGGGGTGGCTGTCTGTGCCCTGTCCTGTTTCCCTTGCATGGATTTTGCCTGCTGTGGTGTTTTCCTCGGGACGACAGAGGTGGAGGGTTGTGGCGTTGGCACAGTTGGCCTGGCCCTCTTGGTGGGTGTGGAGGCTGTGGTGTCCTCTTCCTCAAGGTCGGAATTTGAGCCTGTGGTGGGACAGAGGAGGGAGAGTGTTATTGATGGGTCTGCGGACATTGGCCGGGCATTGTTGCGACTGGCATCTCATCAGTTAGTACATGTGGCACATTTCATGCAGGGGAAAAAAGTTGACTCCCTTTTGTGTGGAAGTAGCATGGAGGTATGTGGGTGCCTGCAGTTAGGGTGTGCATGCTGCATGTGTACAGGGTGCAGATCGGATGTATCTGTGGGCAGTCTCCTGCTGATGTGTTGCATTCACACTATGGGCCAACATTGTACTTCACATGAATGGACTTTGCATGCCTTGATTTGAGCCACCTACCTGCATCGCCCGATGTCGGGGCTCCTCTCTCCATTCCTCCTACTCCTTCAATGCTCTGCATTCCGATTGTGGAGGCACAGATTTCCTCCCATGGCTGCAATTTTATAGGGGACTCCGATCCTCCCCCAGTTGCCATTGCCAGGTTCATGTTGGCTGATAGTATGCTCCTGACTCTGAGCCGGAGATCGTCCCACCGCTTGCGGCACTGTTTGACATTGCGGGGTGTCGTTCCCACGGCACTGACCCGCTGAGCTACCAGTGCCCATATGGCCTTCTTCTTGGTTATGGCCGGTCTTGTCAGTTGGTTGGAGAATACCACTGCAGCGTTCTCCTGTAGGGTCTCCGCTAGAATGGTGAGCTCCTCTCTGGAGAAGCGGTCTTGCCGCTGGCGGTCACAGGCTTTTTTCAAAACTTTCGGCATCTTCCTGCAGGTAGAAGGTTGAAGCCGGTATTGGCGGGGTCTCAGGCTCGGATGTCCAGTGGTTTCGGAGGATGGCAATGGATTGTGTTTTTAAAGATGGCCGCCGTGCTCTTTCCCGTTCCGCCGCGGTGACGCTACTTCCGGTTCCGCTTATCTACGGTCAACGCTAATTGCGGTGACCGCTAACTACGGTCACCGCTATGTACGGCGGTGGCGGTGGTGCACCTTGCGCCGCATACGATGCCGGTAGGTGCCGTTTTGGGGGCATTACCGCCATGGCGCTGTTTACATTACCGCCATGGCGTAATGCTCGTGCGCGATGGGTCGTAATGTGGCGCACTTTACACCATCGTCCCACGGCGTTAACGTTCATTACGCCATGGCGGTAATGACGGCGGATTACCGCCAGGGTCGTAATGAGGCCCGTCTTGCTGTACAAATGCATAATAAATTATTAAATAAATTGTTGACATTTCACACAGTTTCCCATGAACTCAGCCACTCTCTCATGCAGATTTGGGACATACGATCCTTCATTCATTTCTGGCACTATACTTTCTTTTGATGCATGGGTGGGGAAGTGTAGCTGTTGTAGTGCTACATTATAGGCTTCCCGTGCTGTTCTGCCTCCAGATCAAGTCGGTGGGTGAGAGTGAGCACCCACGCTCCATCCATAAGTCTTTTTCCTCTTTTGGTGTTTCACCTTGCAGCTCTGTAAATTTGGACAATGGGTATTGTGTGGAAAATCTCCTCTATATCTTCCTCCCCACCCGCCTTCTTTTACGGCTGCCATAAGTGGTTCTCTTTCTTTTGCCCTTGGGTAATTGCTTGTAGTTCCTTCAGGTAAGTGGGCAGCTTCTTTTGCTGCAATGTCAGCCATTTCATTTCCTAATGATATTTTGTCTTGTTTACCTGTGTGGGTGGCACATATTATTATTGCCACTTCTACTTTTACTTTTACAGCCTCAATTAACTGCTTAAACAGCTCTGCATGTTGTACAGGGGACCTGTCACTTCTTCTGAACCCTCTCCTTTCCCACCGTGCTAGCCCTGAGTGGATTGTTGATGTAACATAGGCAGAATCAGAAAATATTGTAGTGGCATGTTCTTCCATCACGTTTAATGCACCTATCATTGTCACCAATCCTGCTGCTTGTGCTCAGCAGTGTGAGGGTAGTTTCTGTTTATTTATTTATTAATTCATTTTAATTATTTTAACGCGCCACATGCCTGTAGGCCTCAGTGAATCCACGATTGCAATGTGTAAACGCGGTCAAGTATCTTAAAGCTGGGTGCAATGGAATAGAAAGGAAGGCGTTCTTCAAGTCAATGACTGTGAAGTACTTCACCTTTGTTGGGATATTGCACAATATTGTGGAAGGTTTCAGGACCAAGGAAAATTCTGCCTCAACCACATTGTTCGGAGGAGGCAGATCCTGGATGAAGCACCATGACCCACCCTGTGATTTCTTTATCGGGCATATCACTGTGCTGCATGGTGATGAGGCTGTCTGGATGATGCCCTGCTGCCATAATGCTTGTAGAGCATATTCTCTCATCTGCTTCTCTGGACAGACGGTATTGTTTTGCATGGGGCAATAGTGCCCCTTCCCTTAGTTTTATCCTCACCACCCCCACTCCTTTCAGTACCCCTACACCCCTTTGTCCACAATTTCTCTGGCACTTTTCTAAGATCTTCTTCTGTGTGTTTCTTCTCTTGTTTCACAAACAGCTTCAGTATTGGTACAGGTTTTTCTATTACTTTAACTGGACAATGTGTCTGTATCTGAAACACCATATCTCCCTTCAATTGTTCATCCTATACTCCTGTTATTGTCAGTGTAGGGTTGATGCAAAGCACTGTATGCCATTCCATGCTGTCATTGTCAATCCCACACAGGATCACCATATTTGTGTGTATCAGTACCACCTCAATCTTTAACACAACTGTTGCCCCCTTCATGTTATCCTTCTGGCACTGTGGTCTGAACAGAATTCTGAGGCCAATTGGAACACCTTCCCCTGTATCCCATTGACCCATCCTAGCAGGATTTTGACCATGTACAGGAACATGCTTGGGTATAAGGGCTATACTTGCAAGGTGCTTTTGTGCATGTACCACTAAGAGGAGTGCAGCCCTGCATGTCTAATAAATGCCTGGCATGGTGCACACCATTCCTTTTCTCTGTGAATAATATTGTAGCATTTAGCTTGTTGATCAAATCTCTCCCTAGCACATTGACAGAAGTGTCTTTGGAGTATAGTAGTGGCACTACAATGTGCTGCGTCCCTATTATTAGTAGCAAATGTTTTGTAACTGGCACCATGATCACCATCCCAGAGAAGCCCTGTGTATCCTTCACCTAGTTTGATAATGGGAATTCCCCCTCCCTGATGCAGGATTTGGTTGCTCCTGTGTCCATAAGAAAGGAACATTCGCTTGGCCCTATTTTCACTGCTACCTCGGGTTCCTCTTTAGGGTCATCCGTTAATGCTAGGACTGGACACACTTAGGCTTTCTGTGGGCCCTGCAATTGTTCTGTGTCAATTGGTGGGAAAGGAAAAGGATTTCCCCATACAACGCTGTCCCCAGTTTAGTTGGGAGCTATATTCTGTCCTAACATCACCACAGTCCCTGCCACAACTTCTGGAGGTTGTGACATAGCTGGGACTGCTATCCTGATATCTGTTGTCCCTCCTTGTATCTGTGTCTGTGGGTGGCATCTGTGCTTGTTGTGATTGTGCTGGAAGAAGCTGCATCTGCTGCCAGTGTGGCTGTACTCTACCTGTACCCCTGTTACTGTGTCACTTGAATTGCCTGTGCCTGGGCTTGCTGCACAAAATGTGGTACAAAGACCCTGTACCCTTATCATATATTTCCCCTCTTGCTCGTTGTGGGTACCCTCTTCCCATATTTATTTATGTATTTATTGATTAGATATACATATAGCCAATTGGCTTTGTATAACACATTAACAAAACAACATAAATACACACAATCTAAAAACATATTACATTTTCACATGTGCTATACAATACAGTTTAAAATTGCCACAATTTTCAAATAAAATACGACCATAAAATATATCAAGTTAATATCATTGCCTCGCATAAAATTCATCCATTGCTCAGAGATCTCAGTCATCACTGTGTCATTGTTATAAGATTTAAAACATGTAGTTCGCAGATCATTTAGACTTTCACAGCACATGATTAGATGATGAAGGGACTCAAATACATTTACTCCACATAGGCGACAATACTTCAACATATGTGTGGAACCAATGTTCGCACAATTTGTTTCTAGTGCATCAGTCACATTAAATTTCATCATTAGGTAGGTGCGAATTATGCCAGCATTGGGATAAGCAAGAATATAAGAGGGAGACAACCCTCTACTCATATATTCATCAAGAAACCTGCCACTATGCTTTTTAGATGCTAAGTTTACAATATTTTGTTCATGGCAATAGTCATGCACCTTGACCTTAAGTCTCATTTTTAAAGATAGTCCCATAGTAAAAATCCCCTGTGCATGTATTTCTCTTTTGGTGTGTTCCCCATTGTGGCTTCATGTAACTCCCTTGCTGTGGCATGTTCCCTATGGGAAACCCTCCCTGAGGTGCAGGCACCATTGCTGCGGCATCTGGCAAAAGCATTTCCCTTCCATTGTGTATTTTGCCAGTTTCTTTTGCATCAGTTTGTTTTCTGCCTTGGCAGCATTTTCTGCCGCCTGTCTCTCACTTTCCTGTTTTCATTTTCAATAATGCACTATTGTTGCCTGTATTTCAGGCCAGCCCTTAGCTTCGATGTGCACAATCTTATCCAATGATGCCTGTACTTCTGTTGGCAGTCCCTTTATCAGGATCTGATAGAACAAGGATATGCATTCATCCCTACACATTTGCATCTCTTGTGTCCATAGGTCTTACCCCCGTTTTATCTGCTTTGTCAACGTCGCTTTTCATTTTATGAACCATTACTGTCCCTAGGTTGTAACTGTCAGGATGCATACTTCTCAGAACCTCCCAAACATATGCTCGACAGATATTAAATGGAGCTCAGTCATAAGCATTTCTGCTTCATTTCGCGTCTTTGTATCCTGCCTGGTTCCTGGTTCCATATTGTGTCTGCCTGCTCTCCTATTATTAAACTTTTCATGCCACTGATGGCTAATGTCACCATCTTTTTTTCAAGCCCTTGTATCCATTTACTGCCACACGTGAGGGTAGGCTGCATATTATATTGTCTCTGTCCATTGTTTGCCATGGCACACAATGTGCGCCCTCTTTCTGTAGTAATGGTATGACTCATGTCTTTTGACCTATTCCTCCTCCCACTGTGGTTGCATGGGTTAGTCCCATTTTCACCTTCCCTACGTTGGTGCGGAGAGAGGTGGACCAGTCCCTGTCGCTCCTGTCACTGTTCTTTCCTCCCCCCCTTCATGTTTTATCGGACATCCATTTGGCACTTTCACCATGACTTCAGTAGTCCCCTAGCAGTCCTTCATCTGAGGCTGCATTGTCATCGCCTCCTCCTACCGCTACTTTCTTCTTCCCGTCTTCCTCTTCTTCATCTAATTGGAATTTTTTTCTCCCTGATAGCTATTCCCCCTTATCTCCCTTACTTTTCCTCCATACTTCCTCTTCTATCACTCTCTCTGCCTCACTGAATAACGTGTCCACCTGGTATCCTGTATTCTTTTGAATGTCTGCTAGGTATTTCCCCTCTCCCCTTGTGTGCAGCTCCTCCCTTTGTGTGTCTCTGTCCTTTTCTCCTGCCTTTTTTGCACCATCCCCTCCCGAAGTTTCTCTCTGGGGGTTGGTGTACCCCGCTGCGGACCGTAATGACAGGTAGCCACCATAGGGCGGGGCGGAGAGCTTCTGTTTCTTCATATACGTTCCAGAGCCCCAATATGTTCTGTCTACTTTTCAACTTGGAGGCCTTGTATTTTGTTATGCTATGTTATGTTATGTTATGTTGATATATACCACGCACCGATACCACGCAAAGGCCAGTCTCCAGGCGCTCACTTGGATTTGCAGGAATGAGGACGGGTTGGTTAGTGAGGGCAGAATAATAGGATGAGGAATTACCGGGCCATCGCAACCTTGGCGGACCCGGTAATTCCCCGTCCGAGGAACCCGGACCCGGTCCATCCCCATTCCCATTCGAGCCCCCATAGGGCTCAATGGGGATGGAGCTAACAACGGGCCCATTAATGACTGGCCCGTTGTTAGCTCCCTGGTCCCCTCACGGGACCCGGTAAGGACGCCTGGTTTTTCTAGGCGCCCATTGCGGGTCCCGCGAGGAGACCTCTTAATAGGGCGGAATGGGTTTACCGGCACCAGCACCTTTTACCGGTGCCGGTAAACCCATTCCGCCAACCTTATAGTGAGGGCCACTGGCTTGTTGTATCCGCACAGGTAAGGTCCAATGCCTGTGATGTTTTCTGTGTGGCTCTTTTTTGTGTTGGGGTTGGTCTGTGTCTTTTAAGTGTAGATTGCTGGTATTTAGGGTTGCGTTCACTGACTTGCCGTATCCGTACGGGTAAGGTCCAATGCCTGGCATGTTTTCTGTGTGGCTGTTTGTTGTATTGGGTTGTGTCTGTGTGTTTTATGTGCAGATTGCTGTTATTTAGGTTTGTGTGCACTGGCTTGTTGCACCCATACAGGTAAGGTCCAATCCCTGGGATGTTTCTATGTGACTGTTATGTTGGGGTGTTTATGTGTTTTATATGTAGATTGGCAGGTGTTAAAGGTTGAGCGCACTGGCTTGTTGTGTCTGTATGGATAAGGTCCAGTGTCAGGGTTTGTTTGTTGTAAGCGTGTGTTGCTTGTGTTGGTTGTGTCTTCAGGTATAGTTTGGCAAGCCCAGTGGGCATGTAAAGTGTTTGGGTGGTGTGTTTGAGGTAGTAGAAGCTTCACAATTCTATATAAGTGTGATGCATGGTTAATCTTCACATTTCACTCTAAATGCGATGCATGGCTAAACTTCAAAATGCTATCTAAGGGTGACACATAGCTAATCTTCACAATTCTATCTCAGTGTGATGCATGACTAAACTTCACGATGCTATCTAAGTGTGACGCAATACGAGAATGTATTTTCTATTATTTTGCTGTCAAAAGTTCCCTCTCCTGGAAATGCTTGAAAACACTGACCTGCAGTCTCCTGGGCCCATTGAAAGTTGTACTTTAATACTGTGTCAATTATTGGCACATGTGGTCATGGGAGATATCTAAAAAGGCCATTATTCCCCTACCTCATTCCGTTTTTTTATCCTAGCTACCCTGTATTCCCTTCCCCCTTTTCTCCTGTTACACACACACTCACTCCCACTCTCACCTAGCTCAATGTTCACTTTGGCCCTCTCCAAAGGTCCAACCAGGCCCTTCACTCATCACGCTGGCCATCTCCACAGGTCCGACCACTCCCTCTGTGTTAGTATCAGTGTTAGCATCTGATGGCCCTCTGCACGGGCTCAGCATGCCCTATGTTAGAACAAATAGGTGTTGAGCATTCTCTGCACTGTCTGCACACAAACGCTGCTACAATGACAAGTGCACTATTTTACATGAGGTACCTCGTGGTGTTGATTCATCCACCACAAGTCCACACCATAAGACAACACTAACTACCACAAGTGTGTCCCTCTCTATTCCCCTAAAACACAAAGAAAAAACTCAATAACACAACTCTTACCCCCAATGACGCATCTATAAAATCGCTGGTACTACGCAAACTCCCATCTGACGGGGTTCGCCACACAATACGCACATCTCCTGCTCAAATGCAGGCATGCCCACACTCGCGTCCACTCCAAAGTGGGTGGCACGCACTAATTTCTAATAATACTATGGCCGACACCCTCCCTCCTTGAGGATGTGTCCTAGACACCATAAAAATCTATCCCTTCCCTGCAGTGGGCATGTAACCACCATGCAGCGTGTTCTTGCACAGTTATACTCACGTCCTGGAGACCCTTGAGTCCCTTCAGCAATGAGCCTCCAGCACAAGCTCACCCCTCCTACTGAGCACGGCGGCGCTCGGGACCGGGCAGACCTTCATGAACTCGGCATCTGCAGGGCCTCCTCAGTGATGTGCATTGGTCAGGTCTGCGATTGCCAGACCCACATCCCCCCGGGAGGGCAGCTTAGATACCTTTAGCGGCCCGAGAGGACTGAATACCTCGCTGGGGCATCCGATCCCACCATATAAATATCATAATAAAAAATAATGGAGCACACACCGGGTAAGAAGCAACACTCTTTATACTGCTGGGCGACCACAAATCAAACAGGACAGTGGACTGGAACTGATTGATGAGAGCTGAAACCTGGGCATACAGCGCACATACGTTTTTTACTACAAATACAATAGTCAAGGAGTTAGAAACAGTTGTAGCTCAAACTCTTCATATTTTGTCATGGTTCCCAAGAAACTCATTGGTTGGACTATCTCATATCCTTAGAGTTAACATTTGTTAGTAGAACATGATTGGAGCTAAGAGATCAATAGTATCCCATCTCATTGCCTCCCCATGTGGCACCAAATCGATTCTCAAGCATCCCAGGAACAGTTTGCAATTAGTAAAATATAATTTGTGCTGACTGCCTGGCATTTATTATACTGCCATTGGTCAGCAACATTGTGAAAAGAACACACAACACCCTGCTTCTGGCGGAAATTGAGACATTCACAAGGTACCTGCTGGATATAGGCAGTTGCAAACATTATAGTGGATACTCTGAAGGCTGCCCACCTCCCAGGGACACAAAACATACTGTTTCATTGGTCCTTCCAGGAACACCACTCCATTCAGCTTCCCCTTCTCATGACCACCTGTCTATAGGCACTTCTGGCCATGTGAACGGGTCTCTGGCTCAAGTCCACTTTCCCTCTACCCATGAGTGCCCACAGGGTTGGCCTGCCGCCCTGTCATTACATCACCCAGTGTTGTCTTATCTGCTCCAGCCTGCCTGTGAACCACAGCTTGAGCTCTGTCCCCCGCCTTCCTTGCAGGGTATTGATCATGTGTTCAGAGCAGGGTTTCTTAGGCAGGGCCCATCCTGGGGTTATCCTGGGATTATCCCTGCTGAATGTGTTAACCTGGGATATTGTATCCCTATCTTTTGATAATCATACAAAGGTCCCTTGAGCTGATGGTACACATGATGCATCTCTACCCCTGCATTTACCTGTGAGGTCTTCTTTCATGGTGTGATAGCAGTTTTACCAGTGTTTCCGCCCCCAAAATGTACCCCACCCCCACTTTCTTATTCTCGCAGGTGGTAAAGGACCCCACCTGTCCATATTCTGGCGCTAAATAAGCACCTTTAATACATTTGCAAGCCAATTCTTGGTTGTGACCATTCTGCCGGATGGCTCTGGAGTCTCAGATTATTCCCTTTGTGATTGGGCAGTGTACTTAATAGCTTGTTAGATGAAGAAGCCTCAACACTTCAATACCACCCTTGAGAACACCCCAGTTCAGCATGCAACCATGCCCCGTCTAGTTCTAGTACCACACAACAATGTAGTAGAACATGCCTTCACAGAAAATGCTTGGGATCAGTGGAAGGTTTTAGTCCCACTTTTTATCCATTACCAAGGATTACACATGCACCTTTGCCTCCACAAATCATACCAGCTCCTGATCAAGCCCCTTGTATCTTTCCAATGTTTTGACTTTTCATTTCTGTCCTGCTACAGCTGCATCGGTTCTCTCACCTTTTAACTCCCCTCCATTTCCTGACAGACCTTGCTCTACTTAATCCTGGCAGGGGGCACACAACTCCTGTGTATGGAGAAGCCATTGTACTGTATGTCCACTGTTAGAGCCAAATGCTCTTGTTGCCCACTGTTCCCACCACTATTAACCTTAGCTGTTCTTTGAAATGTACCTAGGCTCCCATTTGACTGTAATTTAGTTAGCTGCAGCCATCTTTTAGGTACCTCACTGCTAACGGCACTGGCAACTAACAGTCCACTTTCTTAACACACTGCTGCCCCACATCACATCTTAGCCACAAGTGCTTTTGGCATCCCGTATTGAAACCAAACCTAAATCTTAACACACAACTTTCCCAGGTCCAGCATGATAGAGTCTTTTCTTCTAGCTCAAATTACAACTGCACTCAGATCTTAGCCCATAGCACATGCTAATCACAAGTGTTTTGGCCTTTTGCAAAGAAACGGAATCTAGATGCTAGTTCATAGCACCTCCCAGGCTCAATGCGAAAGCACACCCTGCCTTCCTTCTAAATAATACTTAGATGGCAGTACAATAGCGCGCCCCCGCCTTCACCTAAAGATGCCCCCTGCCTGCTCCACTAAACCAACTCAGACCCTACTATTCACCCTTGCCATCCTCACCATCATGGCCGCTGCCACTAAAACTAACCCCCCAAGGATAGAAACTTGAGACTCAGGTCCAGATTGCCCTACATCTACGAACCCAAAAGAAACCATCTTAACAGACGTACTAACACCCAGCCCAAGAACCCCCTGCCCATATCAACGCAGACTACCAACTCCTGCGCTCAAACCCATACCATGAATCATACGATCCAGAATACCCTTTCACCCAAACCTACTCTAATAGCTAAAACCAACAGTACCCTAACACTAACAGGATCCCTCATCAACGCTAGATGAGTGGTAGCCCATGCTACTGAAATTGCAGACATCCTAAACATTGATAACCTGGACCTATTGGCCGTAACTGAGACTTGGCTACATGAGGCTGCAGGACCGACTCTCATGTAAGCGGTACCTGACAATTAGCAGATGCTCAGAGTAGACCGACCCAACGCTAGAGGTGGTGGCCTAGCCATCATCTTCAAAACAACCCTTCCTATTAGACTTGCCACGTTCAATTCCTACTCCTCCTGTGAAATACTCACAGACAAACTGCCTCTCTCCAATAACCGCACACTAACTATCCACTTGATATACAGGCCCCCCGAGCCATCAGGCACCTTTGAAGATGACCTAACCAGTCTCATTGCCAACAACACAAAAGACCACTCTCAAACATTACTGATGGGAGACTTCAATCTTGGCTATAATGATACAAATAACAAACATTCCGAATCAATAGCAGCCCTGCTAAACAATCATGATCTAACCCAATAAGTCCTCTCTCCCACTCACATTAAAGGAAGGACCCTTGACTGGGTATCCAAACTAAACTGCAATATGGATATTACCGATATTGTCCCACAACTATGGACAGATCATTATCTAATAACCTTCTCAGCCAAACTAGATCTAATCACCCCCAAGTCTAACAATGGTACCACCTCTCCCTACCAGAAGCAAGAAGGACATTACTGCTGAAAGACCGCTTCTCCTACCAGACATCTCTGGTCTGTAAAGTAACACCAATTCGGACCTACTAGTGAATACCTTCAATAATGCTATGACAAAGGCAATGGACATGATCGCCTCTGTCAAACAGCACAAAGCCAGACAGGTAGCACACCTGAATTCCTGTTAAAGCTCTAAGACTACAAAAAAGGAAGCTCCAATCCATTTGGCACCACTCCCCAACTGAAAACAATAAAAATAATCTAACTGAACTAGCCAAACTGTACAAAAAGAAATAACCAAAACTAAAAAGAATACGTTCAATGATAGAATTATAAAAGCTAATTCCAATACTAAAGAACTCTTCGCTATCCTCAGCGAACTGGAAACCCCTATCCAACCGGTAGACAATGCCCCTAAGGACAGGGTATGGTGTACTAACATACAAAATGCTTTATCAAACAAAATCTCCTCCCTCCAATGTAAAATTGCCAATACAAAGGCCTTACTACCACCATCTGAGCTACAATCTACCCAACTCGCTGGGACCAGGACAACTACACCCTTTAGCTTCAAGACTATCTCCATAATTGATACTGAAAAAATAATACTCTCCCTCAAACAGTCAAACTGCAAGGGCGATACTTGCCCAGCACAAATAATCAAGGACGCAGCCAGAGACCCAGCCCCTTTTATCTCTAAGCTCATAAACTCCTCCTTTAAGTCAAACACAGTACCTGCCAATCTCAAAGAATCATGGGTCCTCCCTTTACTCAAAAACAAACTCTGGACCAGACCATCCCCACCAACTACAGACCGATTACCACCATGCCATTCTTACTTAAAATCTTGGATAGAGCTTCCTACATACAAATCCAGGACTACTTGGAAGCATACCACTTACTAGGTTCACGGCAACCCGGCTTCCATCCCCTTCATTTCACGGAAACAGCCCTGCTAGACCTTAAAACACAAATTGAAGAACTAAAGGACAATGGGAAAACAGCCCTACTACTCCTACTGGACTTGGTGGATCACGCAGTTCTTTGCAACCTCCTTAGATCTGCCGCCAACTTCACCGGAGAGGCTATAGCCTGGGTCAAATCCTTTTTTACCAACTGCACTATGAAGGTCTTTTCCACCTCAGCCTCGGCCGACCCTATCAAAATGACCTGCGGCATCCCACAGGGCTCCTGTGTCTCCCCCACCATGTACAGCAGCTTCACCAAGCCTCTGTTTGACAAGTTTGATAGACTAGGTATCACCTACACTAAATATGCAGATGACACCCAGATCCTCATACCCCATTCGGGCAACTTGTGGCCCACTCAGCCTTGGTGAACAAGATTTACACCATCATTCGGGGATGGATGGCATCACACGGCCTCTGCCTGAATGACAATAAAACGGAGATACTAATCCTAGGTTCTGAAGCTAACATCAAAAAATTAAGCCCAAACTACACATCCTTCAACATTGATAACAACCCTATCAAGGTGATGCCTGGGGTTAAAAATTTAGGATTCCATTTGGACTCCTCTCTCAATCTCAAAAAGCAAGTCAACTCCCTCGCCTCTTCTACAATTTATACTGGCAAACTAATCTGAGCAGCTAGACCGTACCTCTCTAGTGCCAGCCGCACTACCTTAGCCAATGTTCCTATTATGTCGAGATTGGATTACTGTAACGCCCTACACTCAGGAGCTAACAAATATATCACAGACAAAATTCAAACACTGCAGAACACACTGAGAGCAACGCTGGACGTTCCAAATTCAGAAAAGAGGTAAACTGGCTGAAAATTACAGATAGAATCCTCCTCAAAGCAGCTTCTCTTACCTCCAAATGCTTGAACAACTAGTACCCCCCTACTTAGCGGAAAAATCACCAGGAAAACCACTACCCGCCCTATGAGATCTGCTAACACATTCATGCTGGAGACACCCAGGTTCAAATGGTCAACTGCGGGTGGAACCAGCTTCCCTGTTAAAGCTGCGCAATGCTGGAATAAGCTACCACTTGACATCAGACTAGAACAACCTTACCCTAAATTTAGACTCAAGATACTCAAATGGCTGTGCACCAATGACACATAACCTGATGCACCCTACTCCTACTACCACCGGCTCTCTCTTGACCCTTGCACCTGCTGATGCATACTGTACCATTGGCAAGCATGTATATATTATTATATATGTCTGTCTGCTTGGCCTTCCAAGGCCATGCTCTGTATTATATGTACTTATGCACCTGTTGTACTTACCGTATGCACTGTTTGCACTGTAATCAAGCTATAAGACTACTTGTAATACTGCGCCCGGCTACCCAAGGGTTTGGCGCGCAATACCAAATAACTAAACAAACAAACAAAGAAGCATAGGTGAAGCATGTAGTACAAAAGCGTTTTAACTTAAGTCGGGGACAATGTTTTTACATGTAATCGCATGCCAGTTATCTTCACTTGTGTGGCTCTAGTTGAAGCAGGCATTTTTCTACAGTTATTCACTGGAGCAGTGATAGGGTCCTGGGCTTTTCCTTTGATACTTATCCCAGCCTGGTCAATAACTACCTGGAAATGCCTGGCATAATATTACTCCAGCACTACTTTAAAATCTCTGACATGTGGATGCTGTGCGGGAATCAAAATACTTTACCAGTGATTCTAACAAAAGGCGATGATTTACCATACTTATCAACTTTGATTTGAACATGCCCAAAACACAGCTTAAAATGTGCGTGAGGCTTCACAAATTGCAGCACTTATTAAGACACATCTGCTCATCCTGCAATGTTAGCAAAAGGGGCAGATCACTGGCAAATGAAAGCAAAGGCAGCAGGAGTTCTGGGCTTTGTGTCAAGTTAAGCAAATAAAAAAGCAAAAACACAAGCGTTACACATGAAGCCATAAAGACAGTTTGTTGTTTGGTCTATGAAGTACTGCATGCTTTTATAGGCACACATAACGAAAGCAGGCTGATAGCTTAAATCACCCTCTTGGTAAATCTAAGCGCATAATAAACAGACTGCACAGTAGTTTGATGGATAAAATGCTATATTATTCACAAAGGCACAATGTCTGCCGCAGACAACGCTGTAATGTTCTTATTTATTTGTACTGTACAGCACTGTTTTCTTTTCATTTTCTGGAGACATACAATATTAATTTCAATTAAAACTTACCTCTTCCTGGCGTAAACTCAAATCGTATATCATTAAGTTCCTTTCTGGAGTTCCTGAAACGATTCAATGAAAACATTAACACCTAATGAAGTATGGCTTATTAAGGTTAAATGTGTGCAGCTTTTTAAGAGAAGTTTCAATAAAAATAAGCAAACTGTATTTTATAGGGTAGTCTGTTATGCCGCTGTTCCGATTACATAAAGGTTTAAACAATAGGAATGAGGACATTAAGAGGTGTCGTTTTATGGACAGCAAATGCCCATTTTGGCAAAACCATGCTGCTAGATGTTTAATTATTAGAAACCAAATAGGACCACAGATGCTAATGGTGTTCTTCCTTGCATCTATATAAACATTTCTACGCAGCCTACTGTTGCGAACTAAAGAAGGAGTCCGTCACACTTGGGCATGTCTTGTGCTTTTTATTGAAATAACAAAATACATAACTCGCCCTATAGCCCAGGGAAATGATTCCTATCTAACCAAACTAATGAAGGGTGGTCATCGGTTGCCAAAAGTCAAAATCAAATGTCCACAGTCCATAGTTTACTCCTACCTGACCCTACCATTAGAACTGATAACTCAAGATGGCCGGAATATATATATATATATATATATATATATATATATATATATATATATATATATATATATATATATATATATATATATATATATATATATATATATACATACATATATATATATCTTCTGTCACCTTCACTTTTTCTGGGTTTCCTGGGCTTTGCTTCAGGGTTATTCCAAGTGCAACCAGTTCTAGAAATTCAACCAACTTTGAGTGTAAATTCATCAGGGTTTGCAAATTCTCTTTTTTAAGAGTTTCTGCAGCTTGAGGTACCTATTCAAATGCTGGATATCCCGGAGTTTGTGAGATCTATCAATATCCTCAAAGTCCTTCTGACAGTCTTTCTGTATGTAATCTCTTACACGTATTCCTTTTAGTTGGAGTCCTTCAGAGTATTTCGATTCAACTATTTCTCTGTTACGGTTCAGTATACATTTGTTAAAGGTGTAAAAACATCACTGCTGGGCTCTTCCTCCTAGGATTCCTCTTACTTTCTCTGCGATTGGTGCTTGTGTTTAGTTCGGAGGGTTTCTCAAAAGTCTCTTCATAATATGATATGATATTTTATTTGTATCGTGCTCATACACCAGTTTTTCAGAGCGCGACAAGGCAAGGGAGGGGAACAGTGGAGAACACAACACTGATCTTACTAGGCCCAGTGACATTGAGAACGCGGAAGTGCATGGAATAGGGGGAGAGGGAGAAGTGCATGGAAGGGGGAGAGTGGAGAATGTGGGGCAGAGGATAAACAGATAAATAATAATAAAAATACATAGATAATTGAGGCAATAAACAGTGGTGGTGCAGCCAGCAAGTGGCACGTGCTGCGTTTACGGCAGCAGACTGGGTAAGTCTGATAAGTGCAGAAAAAGAAGAAATGGGGGTGAGGGACTGTATGGGTACAGATACAGACCCCAGTGCAGGGGTCGACAGGAGGCAGTGCAGGAGGGTGGTAGGGTGAGCAGGTACCTGGGCTTAGGGGACAGAGGGTGGCCTGGTGCACAGTGCCAAGAGAACAGATCAGCAGGGGATAAGGGGAGGGAAGGCAGAAGCAAAGAGGAGAGTCTTGAAGTGCTTCAGAACCGGCAATGGGTCTCCTCAATAGATTCCAGTATTCATGAGATGTAGTACCACAACTCCTGTGGCCTCTCTGTGCTGTACCCTTGCTTTCCCTGGGATTGGTACTTATGCCTAATTCAGAGGGTTTCTCAAAGTCTCTAAGCAATAGATTCCAGTATTCATACGGTGTAGTGCCATCACTGCTGGAGATTCTCCCCTGGTTTCCCTTTTCTTTTTGGTACTTGAACGTAATTCATAGGGGTTCTCTAAGTCTCTTAATAATACATCCCAGTGTTCCTCACCAGTTATACTTAGCAACTCTCTTGGTATTGCACACTATATAGGGTTGTGCTTTCTCCATGACCCTCAGTCAATATTTCAGTTCCTTTCATGCAGTACATATAGTCCCTGTTTTTCCACCTCTCCTTATCCACCCTGATACCTTCACTTGACATGGGTAGATTTACAAGGCTTGCGGTAGGTAGCGATTCGCTTCCTGTAGTCTCTGTCTCTGCTTTCTCAGCTCCAACATGCAGTCGCACTCAGTGTCTCGTTATGTCTGTGTGCTCGGCATAGGTCTGCTGACGGGAGGTTTTGTTCCTTCAATTTCTTCTGGTTTCAGCATTGTTGATCAGGCAGTGGGCCCACCACAGCTTTCCTGTGGTCATGCCACCATGTAGGTCGGTCTCCAGGACTCCCTCCTGATAGAGGTTAAGCCACTGTTCTTTACGTCTGGACCTCCAGCGTCCTTCTTTGGCATTCTCTCCTCGCAGTTTGCCATGGGCTCCGCGGATCCACTCTGCTCCGCCCCACTAGAACATGATTACTTCAGAGGGCTTCCCCTGCATATTGCCCTCTCTTTCTTCTTGATTGTTTAGTCACCGTTACATACAAGTCCCCATTCAAAGGGGCGTTCTATTTGTCTCCGGGTGTCGTATTTGATCCAGCATTACCTGAAGCCAATAAAGAGGAAGGCACATCTCTTGTTACTACATGGAATCCTATATAAGCAGATGGTGTTGCTTGTATAGGGAGTACCATGTGGGAATGAGAGTACTTGTCCCCTAGAGGGGGTCACTCCCAGTGACGTCCCACTTGCCCAGACCCCTGGGGAGAAGGGACAAATACTCTTGATTTGTCACACTACATTTAAAAAGCTTTTAGGTAATTTCAATTCCATATCACACAATAAACACTAGATGTATGATGCCTTTTGAAAGCAGTAAAAAAGTGAGCTTGTAATCAATTCTTACTATCTCTGGCACTGTGCTTTCCTTAAGAAAGACACTTATTTCTTTCTGTCAGTTTCTGTGGAACATGTTCAATGTTTATTCTGTATATATCATTCTCGTATTGTGTTTGTGCTTTGGGAACTGAGCATGTGCACAGTCATCTTTAGTCTGTGGCCTGATACAGGGAAACAAAACATTAGCTTACAACCATGTTAGCCCCATATCTAAAGGACTGTCTGATTCAACATATATTCTTCACTATTATACATATTTCAGTGCTCAGGTGAGTGTTATGAAACATTAAATGAGCTCCAAGCCCAGTGTGTATAACACACTTAGCGATTTGCCATAAAATGTTTTATACATATTTGTCAAATGCATCGATCTGTGGTTATTCTTATCTTCCAAATGCTCTTTGGTTTTATGCAAAGAAGGCTAGGCCCTTCACTGTTGCTATTTGTCCCCTTTATAATATGGCTATTTCCAAAGAGTACAATAGGAATGCACCAGGCTGTCCTCCTTGGAGTGATATATTTCCACTAGAAAATAATTTATATTTTTATCCTCGGTTTTGGTAATGTGCTTTCCTTAGTAAAATCAGTGTAATGTTATTATTGTGAATACATTATCCCCAAAAGTGAACATTACAAATACACTTTGTACAGTTTCAAAATTAGCCAGTATACAATGATAGCACAATTAATGGTATATATTTCTTGTAATAGATAATTTTGCAAAAACAACAGAGTTAACCGCCCTCCACCAACATATCATTTTTTCCTCTAGTGGTAGATGTAATCAACCCCTGGGTTGGCTCTAGGAAATGTGCACCTGACTACACAACTCTCTGCAAAAAACGGAAAGAGACAGAGGGCGTGATTTACAAAAGCGTTTTTCAATGGGAACATCCCTTTGAAAAAACACTTTGTAAATCACGCTGAAATGTAGAGTGAGAAAAAGAGAGAAAGTGAAAGATAGAGAAAGAGAGCTCAGTGAAAGAAAAACAGAGAAAGAGCAAGAAAAAGAGAGGGAGATTGGTGTATTGTAAAGCTATTATTTTGTAATACTTTTCAAATTAGGCATTAACCTCAATACACAACTTAGGACATAATGTTTCTATTATATGGAGCGATACCATGACATTTTTTATGTTTTAACATATAACTTCCAGAAAGGCTGTTGTCACAAATCACAAATATCAAAAAAGGTAGCATCCTTTACAGGTAGCATTCCCCTCTTTTAGAGCTACAAAAGTGTCAACTTTATGCGATTGTAATGACACACTTGTAAGTAACTAGATACAATACAAAAGCAATATATCACCTAAGAATAATCTAACAAATCTATTGGGGACCCGGTCCCATTGCACATGTCAAACAAATAACTGGAATACTCCAGTGACACTTTCTAATGTTTATGCAAAAACGTCTCCGAGAGCCAGGGACTTAGTAGAAATAGAGCATGATGGACAGACAAACCAAATCCCCTATAATTAGCAAAGATCCCATATGTCTAGCAGTCAGCAGGCACAGGCATCAATTAAATGATATGATGTTCTGTAAGGACATATATAGCATTTCTTCTGCCAGCATATAATAGCATTTTGCCAGCATATAATAGCATTTTACCAGTATGTAATATAGCATTTTCTTTTGCCAGTATATCATATATAGCGTTATTGCTAACATACAAAGTAAACAGCCAGGCCCAGTTTGAAACTGCAGATATTCAGAGCACATATAGAACAACTTAGTGTGCTGCCAGGATAAAATAATGCCGTGCACAATATATATATTGGATGCAGAATGAAGAAGAATTTAGGTTTTCTCCAATTGTGGGTTTGGTTAGCCAGAATTGTCGGAAAAAGGAGGGCATGCAAGGACATGTATAGCATTTTTGCCAGCATATAAGCTAGCGTTTTCTTCAGCTAGTGGAGAACAGAAAATATGCAAGATGCAGGAAGCAAAATGAAACAGATACTCTGGACATAAAGCTTTCATTGTTCTGAAAATGAAGGCTGGCACAGGGCACATTCTTTTTACCCTGATTGGTAGAAATTGTAGGCAGACAAGCCATGTCTGAAGAAGAAAAGTGAGGGGAGTTGGCAGTTCATGCTGGGTTCAGGAGATAGACGGACGGGGCTGTCTCAAGAGGGTCGAGCGCTGACTGTGAATCTAATCAGTTGGTGCTCGCCACACAAATTTACAGAGGAGTTTCGCGCTACCACTGGGACTGCAAAAGACAGTGAGGTCATGGGGGAATCTCAGATTACTGGCCTTGGTAAGAGACTTGTGCCAAGTGAGGAACATATTGTATGCGGTGCGTGTGGCTAGGATTTATTGCAGTGTAGGGAGGATAGGAATATTATATGTGTATTTCTCTCTCTATATTCAAAGTGTTGGAACTAATTAATGTTTGCAAAGTATCTGCTTGTTCTGTTTTGTTCTTTTATCTTGCAGATGATGCTATAAATAACACATGGTAAGATTTGGTGATTTGTAAATGTCATGTAATACAAGATATATATAAAAGCAACTAAGACTTTAGTATCATTCATGCATCTGTGAATTATTTATGTAAGTGAAATACAGAGGGGAGGTTCATATCAGTGCAGTAGTGCGTTTACAAATTTACCACTCTAACTAAAATAGCAAACAGTAGAAAGTCAGTATTAAACAGCTACAAAGTAGAGAGTTGTGTGCATTATGATGAGTGATTCCTTCCTTGCATGCTGAGGGGAAGGGGTGTCGAATCCGACACATAGGTTACTGGATGTACATAAACCAGTAATATCAGCCACAAACTATAGGTGGCACTATGAATAAACTCATTGGGATCCCTGAAGTATGCTAAGTCTGGGGCTCTCCACAGGCGACTGGAAGATATTCTAATAGAAACAAAAGGTTTGTTTTTGATGGGGTTATAGTACACAAAAGAAAAACCATGCTCACCACTATACCACAGGAATAACATTATTCTAAAAATACTGCAAAGCAAGATATCACTAAAAGTACCGCCAATATAAGCTAACATGATATGGTCACTAAAATAGTGTGATACCAAACCCATGCTAAATGTAAGACTAGTTTACTGCAAAATTGCACCCAATATTTTTACGGTAAGAAAATACTGCCAAATCCCGAATTTACCCCAATAAGACAAAATCTCCTACAGTTCTCAAAAGGTTTGTGCCATGTATTGTTTGTGCCTGGTTCCTACACTTCACATATGTCCACATAAAGTATTTCATTTTGATACATCAACATGCCAAAGTCTTGAAAGCTTGTTAGGCTGAACCGAAGAAAATGGGTAGCCTCTGCTGCCACATAGTAGAAGTTCAGTAGAAGTACCTACCATCAGTCCAGAAGCACTTCCTTTTACATAAGACCAACAATGTCAAGAGGAAATACCGACCACTCCCAACCCACAGTGGGAGATTCATTTGGCACTACTAGCTCCTGCTATGTGGGTGAGTCTAGAAATGCAAGAGGTAATGCCCCTTTCATATCTGGCTGGCCGGCCTTTGTCGTCTGGCTCTGACTACCAGAATGGTTTTACAGAATAAGCAAACAATGGGAGGAGGGGCAGCTCAAGAAAGAGGTGATGATAAAGGAGGCTCTTTTCGTGATGGTGTGAGGTAATGACAGCCCCCACACACATGCCAGAGAATCCTGGGTGTAGAGCTATTTTATCCTGCCAACAGGGAAACCCTTAGGGTGGAGGATCTCAAAGCCTGCTCAGTTAGAAGAGCTAAGGAAAGTGAGTCAAGGGAGGGACAGAGGGTTGTTCCCTAGGAACCAAGGTGATGGGGATAAAGTGCTAGTGGCATTGTGGTACTAGGCACACATTTCCGCAGAGGCTAGAGACCATTCAACGATCACTACTGTCACCTCTATTGCTGGTGAGAAGGAGGGAGCTAGCACATACAAGTCTATGACAGAACATGGTTGCAACATGCTGTGGTCAAACCTCAACCCCATCCAGAATGTCCAATTGACATCAATGGCACAGAGAACTGTGGGTATTGCAAGCACCTTTTTCCGGCACCAACACTGCAAGTGGTTGGGGGTGGTATGCCACCACCAACAGCATGTTTATTTGGGCAGGACTCCCTGGATGAGATCATGCCACATGGTGGAAGCAGATGCGTGTATTGTAAGGACTCCTTTAGCCCTAGGCATCTGGAATGCATAGTGGTAGTGGGCAGCCAGAGCCATCATGTAGGGAGCTGTGCAGAGGAAAGAAATAAGGCAGTTATCTGAGAGGGACTGGTCTCATGGCAGACTCCCCCACCTGTGAGAGTGGCAGCAATGTGTGTAAGAGCTGACGTATATCATTCAATGTGCTCTGGAAGAGCTTGAACATTTTAGTCAGCAGTGCGAAAGAAAGGTCGAAACAAAGGTAATGCAATATGCCTGATAAGTTAACATGCTTGTAGCAATGTTTATCATATAACTTGAAGCTTTATGCAACCCTGGTATTTATAATAACACCCCTATACGCACCTCATAAATTGCCTCCAAGAGGCCACTCACGTCTGTTTCTGCTGCCAACAACCTGTAATCACTCCCACTGTAATGCTCTGCTGGCAAAAAGCAACATTGGTCATGTGTCAGAGAAGCAAAGTCCAAACCTTTCCCCAACCTGGACAGGTTATATTTTGGAAGTGGTACATAGCCCATTCAGAGTACAGAGTGCATTAGAGTACAGCTAGGGAGGAAAGGCATATGAGGAGGGACACACATCTTGTATGTGTTGTTTGGTTATGTGCCCACTATAAGGAAGGCATGGTATTAAATAGTAAGACAGACACAAGTGACCACAGTTCAAGGGTGTTTTTTGAACTTCAATGGGGTTTTCAAAATGCCTATGTAATCCTAAATATAAAGATTGGAACAAGCTACGATCATCAAATAACAGTAGCACAGTCCTAGTCGAGTCTGTCAACTCGACTAGGACTGTGTTTTCGAGCTGAGCACAGTCTCTAGCTTCTCTAGCACAAGGATGAAGTTCAAATCTCAGTATCAGGGCCTTCTATGTCAAAGTCTCTTTGCCATTCAAAGTCTCTTACTTCAGAGGGCCTGATGCGACAAACAAACATTAAAAAAACAGAATTGAGGTTGATTTACCGCAGCAGAAATAACTGCGATGGAAATGACCGAATAAGAAATGTACATAATGCAATATTGCTCGTACATTTCCCTTTCGGTCATTCAAGGTAAAACAACTCCAAATTTAAAGAAACCCTAACCGCCCCCAGTCTCGCTGTTCCCTGCAACGCCAGTTCCCGTTCACTTCTGTGATCAGGAACCAGTGCCGCGGGGTACTTTTTTTTCCGGGTCAGCTCCGGGCGTGTCTCCCACAACCTTACTGTATAGTATAGTGAGCAGGTTGTTGCGGGAAACACCCCTGTAGCACCTGCACCATTTCTTTTTTCTCATTTTATTTTTGAAGCAGGTCAGCTGCGGGGGTGTCCCCCGCAACACCTGCTCACTATACAGTTGAAACTTTTGGTAGTTTAAACTTTTTGTGGTATGCATATTAGGTCTTTTAGTGGGGTAGGGAAATTGGATTTGGTCATTTTGGCCGAATCCATAAAACAAACATTCAAAAGTTCCGTTCACCTCAGGATTCTCATGTACAACTTCTAGAGTGATTCTAGACTCACCACGGGCTCCCCTCCCCGGGCGCATTCTCACTTTAACATAAAGCTTTCACTTGCTCTCCCTCTGTTTGACTCAGATCAAATCCATGTACTTTTCCAAACTTTTATCTACTTTCGACTCTGTGCAGGTTTTGACTTGACTTGTCGCAGGACCACTTTGATTCACATGTATTCGTTCTCTCTCAATTGATCTCCCTCTGCCGGGCTCAGACAAACTTGATCTACTTTTCTCAGCTGGCTACCCTACAGAGACCTTTGATCAAACACCCACATGGTGCCGGACCACTGTGTCAAAGGTATTGTAGTTTTCTTTAAAATTCAATCACTCATCAGTAGTTTATCACATGCGTTTTAACAATGTTTATTCCAGAGCTCACCATACAGTGTTGCTGCTTGCAACCTTGGCTTTAACACAGACCACTCTTGGATCGGTATCCCCATCTCACTGGCTGTGTTGCTTTCACTGAAGCGGCATTGTTCTTGGAGTACCACAGTGGCTGGAGATACTCCTTGATTACTGATGCGGGAGGTCTCTGGGTACCTTCAACACAAAATGCAGGATTCTGCAGCCTGGTTTCCTGGTCTTATGCTTTCTCCTGAGGTCTCATGAGACTAATGGTGCCTTGTCAAAAAGGTCAAGGGAACTTTTCTCCTTGCAACCCCCTTCTGTTTCACCATCTTTCGCCTCTCAAACTGCCATCTGTAACTGCTGTTAACTTGGGTGCTTCACCTCACTCAGAGTGTGCTCTCGTGCGCTGCCTTTTATCCATGTGGGGAAGTGTAATGGAAGTCAGGTGTGTGTGATGATCAGTAATTGCCTGACCTTGCCTGGCCATTGTATTCAGACATGTCAGGTACACAGCTCGGGTGTTTGTCTGTTTTCCCTTTAGAGGGGGCTGTCAGTGAGAAAGTGTTTGTGTTGTAAAAGGGGGGGGTAGAGTTCTTAAATATCCTACTGGGTAGGATGGGGTAAAGATGTTATGAGGAAAGGTATACCGCGTCTCACCACCCAGTGTCCCACTCCCACTCCCAGGGAATGCTGTGTCCTGGCCACCTGGATGACAGATCTCTGGGGACTAGTGGGTGAGACACCTTCTGGTGTCTCACAGCACCCATTGACTGCCCATGGCCATGCTAATCCCTATGGACATTTTCATCCACATTGAAAATTAGGGCACCTGGCAGAGCCCTGAAAAACCCTGGTGGGTATTCTTGAATGAACAGAACCAAAACTTCAGGGTGAGAGGTCACACAGTTCCAACATTATAACAAATATAACAGTCATATCTTACTGCATTTCGTTTCACAAAATGTATTTTAATGACATCTGGATAATGTTGGTGGGGATAGAGCACCCAGAGATATTTAGAAAAAACAATACATATAGGTATGACCCAGTAAAACAGGCTGGATCTCAATGCAATAACAATAACGGAAAACTCCTACTATTGGTTGATCATTTCAATTGTGCAGTAACAGGAATAAACATAAACCCACATAAATGGACATATATAAAAAAAGCACATTAACAATGCTTCAAATGTGCACTGTTTAAATGGTGATATCGTCGACACAAAGGTGTTTCGGCCTAGAAGAGCTGTATAGTGCAGCTTTGTGAGCAGGCCTTCATCAGGACGTGTGATGGAATGGATGGTAGTCCCGAGGTCTCTATCAAAGAATTATCCAGTGCAAGGATAAGTAAGATAATCCATCATGGGTATAGATAGATTCAATGCGCCGTTGAGGGAACAAATGTTTACCTCAAATGGTAAGATGTGTCTTCTTGGTTCAGAATGGTGGAGACACCAACTAAGAATAGTGGTTCCTATCCCAGATTGTCCAAACGTGACAGTATATTCGTAACTTAATGTGTTCGTCTGGGCTAGGAGACACGGTGCAATGTACTTAAAAGTACATTTGGGTCAAACAAATGCATGTTCATGTCGCAAATGCATTTTTGAGAATCTGGCTGTAGAAAGGAATGACAGCCTCACGCTTTCAGGTGAGTGACCCCTAACCAATAAATGCATAACTTGGCATGTGTGCGTCTCTCTCTAGTGTATTTAAAAACAGTAAATACATTAATGACAGGTGTGTGGTGTGTGTGTTTGTGTGTGTCCATTATGTATTTAAAAGTCGGATGGCTGTGGGCACAATACACCTGCTTTCAGCACCACACAACTAGAGCAAAACCCTATAAGAATCATGGTCCGAGCGACTAGCAATCTGCAAACACACATTCTGAGACGCAGATCCACCCCTTAATGTAGGTGTGCAGATTTGTTTTGCACTCTTGCCCATCTTTTTAGGTTTGGCCATTAGGTGCTGCTTCAGTGTCATTTCACCTTTAGCTGCTTGTTATTTTTCATCAGGTTATATAGTGCAGTGGTGAAGTGTCTGTCCTGCAAACCTGATAATTGCAGGTTCGATCCCCAGGCTGGCTTTAATTCATAAATTCAAAAACGACATTCACTGTTTCCCATTTCAGCTGGGGGGACAGAGTCCACCCTCTGAAAAAGAGGGGGTGGACCCCCCCCTACCCTCGAATTGCGCCCTGTGTGTGAAGGATCAGTTAAAAGGAAAAAAAAAGGTTTGTGATTGCTTGTTTACTAGCACCTGCCCGGTACGTATTAGCAGTAAAAATAATGAGCTGTAAAAATGACAGTACAGTTAAACAAATGGCACGCTATATTCTGGTCGCAGCAAGGCATCCCAGTTTTATTGAAGTGCATACTGGTGTGTAAAAACGGATACACGTGCAGATATTTCTGGGGAAACAACAGCTTGTGTAGAGGCCCGTGCAAGCACCGACTAAACTATATATGTCAGGACGATTTTAAAATTATTATTTAAATGACTGCAATGTGTACATGATATGCAGCAACTGGTCCTTCCGAGCTTTAAAATCATGGTCACCCTTTCCAGAATATGTTTGCACTCTTAGCATTCATTCTGGGCTCTCTTTGGAGCGTGTTTTACTCCCGTGGATTAGATGGCTCATGTTTGGTTAGTTGCTCTCATGTGTGCTGGTCAGAGAACTAAGCCGGCCCGATCCTCTGAACTGTTATTTGCATTCATATGTTCAATGCACGGAAAAGATGCATACTTAAATGTCTGAATTCTTAAAAGTACATTTGGGTGAAACAAATGCATGTTCATGTCGCAAATGCATTTTTGAGAATCTGGCTGTAGAAAGGAATGACAGCCTCACGCTTTCAGGTGAGTGACCCCTAACCAATAAATGCATAACGTGGCATGTGTGCGTCTCTCTCTAGTGTATTTAAAATGCACTAGAGAGAGAGGCTGTGTGTGTTTGTGTGTGTCCATTATGCATTTAAAAGTCGGATGGCACAATACACCTGCTTTCAGCACCACACAACTAGGGCAAAACCCTATAAGAATCATGGTCCGAGCGACAGGCAATCTGCAAACACACATTCTGAGACGCAGATCCACCTCTTAATGTAGGTGTGCAGATTTGTTTTGGACTCGTGCCCATCTTGTTAGGTTTGGCTATTAGGTGCTGCTTCAGTGTCACCTATAAGCCCTAAACTATTATAATGGAGCACACATAGGAGGGAGATGACATGTGAGGAAGGACACAAAGCGTGTGGCTGTTTACAAAAATGTACTCACTGTGCTTAGAGAGGCACAGCTTCATCCCAACAAGACAAACACACGTGCCTGGGGTTGCTGTTGGTATTCTTGTTTGGTTTTAACTGTGATTGGTTATTTATAACACGCTTAATACCCAGAGGTTTCTATGCGCGGACCGGGTATTGAACCTGTGTTGCTCTGGGTTGTCTTGCTTCCAAGGCAAGCATCTTGCCCCTGAGCTATGCTCCTGAGAAGATGAAAATCGTGAAGCCTTTTGTTCTAGACTGCCTTAGAGGGTGGGACTGTTACGAGATGTAACTATTTGTTTATATGCTTTCCTTGAGGCCCTGCGCAAGAAGAGATTTGGGCTGGCGCAAGAAAGGTCCCAGTGACTGTGGAATGCGTGACGGACACGCCTCCGGCAATGGGAAACCATTTCTGCGAGAAGTACTTGCTGTTGGTGCCTAACAAGCTGTAACCAGAACCTAAGGCCACACTGCCCCGACATTCATTCTAAGAACTTGGATACTTGTATCGCTTGTCCTCTGATTGCCCCTACAGGCCTTACATACCTACATGCTGTACATGGGCCCGGACGCAGCCCGCGAGCAACCCTTGTGACATGAGTAATGTGATGAGGATTGGAGTAGACGCCTTAATCTGTATATAAGGATGCAACCAGCCTGGGGAGGCACAGCAGTCCACCCATGCGTTCGGATCGTGCTAACAATATGTGCTAAACCTTTCTACTCCTGGACTCCCGTGTGCTTATTTTGGTGTGTTGCAGAGTGTGCGGTGCGAAGGGCATTTGCAGGGGGAGCAGGATGGACATGTGTAATAGAGACCAGATCAATTCATATGCAAATGGCTGATTTCCCTCTCTGAATCGCACAATGAGTTAAAATATGTGTAAAGACTTCCTGGGTGGGAAACCACACATAGAGCAGGTTATTTTCCCAAGTCCGTTCTCAGTAGAGGGGCATCTACATCTGCATTTTTGCATATTTTGAATGACTTTGCGTTTCACCCAAAGTTATTAAGGATAATTTACACATGTACACCTTGCTCACTGTTCTGAGAGAGGCACAGCATCACCTAAAGTCTGAAAACACATGTTTGGAGTTGCAATTGGTACGCTTGTTCAGAGGAGAATTGCCTAGCATTTTGCTGCTGGACTGCTCTGGTCATTTGGAGCAGACTGATATACAAATGGTTACTTCTCCTCTGTGAAAGGTACAGTGAGCTAAGACATGGGTGAAGACCATCCTGAGTGAGTAAACTCACAGTGGGCAGATTATGTGTCATTGTTTGCTTTTGGAAGATGGTCTCTGACATTCGAGTATAGCTTGTGGGAGTTGTTTAGTCATTTTACTACCCATTACCTGCCCATGGTCTGTCTAATCTATGTGGCCATCTACCCCCACTACTTGCCCAAAACACATACTCCTGAGATCCAGGGCTTAATTTGTAAAAAAATAAGTTCCAGGGCCCAAAAAATCTTGGCCCCATAATGCTGGCCCCGGAGCCAGCAGGCGCCGCCCGCATCGCAGGCGGCTCAAGCCAATTCAGTGTGATAGACATTTGCCAGGTACTGCCATAACAGTGGTACCTGGCCATGAGATGGCAACAGCTGGGTAATGGTGTGAGTACCTGGGCATATGATGGCAGTGCCTGACAAATGCCTATCTAATTCCTATGACAAAGTGGTTGGCTCTACCAGTGCTTGCAACCAGTGCTCTACCAGTGCTTGACAATGCAGCGCAACACAAATTTGAATCCCGATGCTGTTTCAAACCACTGTCTGGTATGAAGTGCGTTATAAAAGAGCAATTATGATTAAGTAATTACACAATCCCACCTCCCATTCCTTTTATATACTGGTCATAACCAAAACCCACATAATTAACTGATAGATTATAGCACAAGAACCACCTATCTCTGCATGCTGGCAGTGAACTAAAACAGATCTCACTTTTCACGGTTGATATCACTGTAGAACTCCTGAAAATTAAGCTGGCAATAACTAAGTAGTGCTGCTAAAGAGCCAAATAGCAAACCAGAGAACTAGATTGTATCAGTCCCCAAACGCATTCCTGGATATGTTGGTAACTGCCAGGGGCAGGTCACATTAAACCTTCGGGCTCATTTCCTTTCTGGCACAACAAACACATCATGCAAAAAAGCATACATAAAACCCTTTAGACGTGCTTTTTACCCTCCGCCAGGTTTTCATTGATTTGCATGGCAGAGCCAGGGCATCGAATGAAACTACCGCTTATGCCAGCCCCATACATTGCGCCATACACATCTTCCTGCATTACCACTAGCATTTGATTTTGATTGTGGCATTTGTACTCTTTGCACTTTTTTCACATCGAAATGTAATGGGTTCCCTTTCTGCCATTTACAATTTGAAGAAAATGACCGGTTTAGCAAAAGACACAAATGCTGGTCCACTTCAGGATCGGATGCCATGTAATGGTGGGCAGACCCCATTTCCCTGGGCGTAGCCAGGTGGAAAGACACTCTCCCTACTACAGTTCTCATTATCGATCATAAGCCATTGGGGCTGCCTGCATCGATCCAAAGTGTACCCCTGTTAGACCATCCAAGAGTTAGTGTAACAATTTTGATGACCCCGGGTGGATAAGGGCTGCAGCCTGGGCACCTCACACACACGAGAGTTGGGCAGGGGGGGCAGATCATTATAAAACCTTATACCACAATATAGTCCCCAGCACGCAGCAGTACAATGTAGTGAGCTATAATAGAACTCTCCAATATTTTGTGATAAATGACGTTGCTCAAGGTTTGCATGCTGCAGTATTTGCACGAATACAAATTCATAGGTTATGCCGTAAGTTTACCGCTACACTGTGGGGGCAGAGAAAGCACAGAGAGAAATGCAGAGAAGACAAATGGGAGAAAAGAACAGCAGAGGACAGAAGTAACAGAAGGACAGTCTGAAAAAACAAAAGGGTCACAGAAATTGGGGCGCAGGGAAAGAAGAGGCGTAGGCAGAGAAAGTACACTAGGGGTAAGAGAAGCACAGGGAGCAGATATAAGCACGAGGGAGGCAGAGAACGTGCCCCGTATCATACCCTGATTTGCGGAACCATCATTGTTTTAAGTGCTCTGAAAGCTTTCAGTTGACACTTACCGTAAGCGGGGATCGCCCCTTCCTGCTGTATTGCCCCCTCGGCGCATCCTCACTGCAGGTGCTCCCGGCTCCGTCCGGAAGGGGGCTCCGCTGTCTAGTGTGAAGTGAAGATGAGGGTCCAGGGATGGGACACCTCCGTGACCTGCTATACTGGGGTGTGCTGAGAAGCCACGCTTCTGTGCGCTGCAGTTGGGGGAAGCCCAGACCCTGCGGTGCCTACAGGAGGGATGGGGAGAAACCAGGGTGGGCCGAGCTGAAGGCACCGAGCGAGTGAGGAGACTGAGGCACCTTTCAGTTTCATTTTCCTGAGAACCTGGACCGGGGCCAGGAGAAGCCCGTGGAGGGGTTGAGGAGTGGGGAGAGCAGGCAGAGCGCCTCAGATGTGGGCTGCCTCGCAATGCTACAGGCAAGCAGCAGAGCCCAGGGGCCGGCTATGGGGGGCTCCTAGTCCTCTGCCCGCCCCCTCCTCTCTCTTTCCCCGTGTTCCTCTCCAGCCCCCTTTCCACTCATCTCCTTATCCTCTCCCCCATCTCCGTGGGCCTGGTCTCTGCTGGGGCACTTCATCGGGATACGTGCGCGATTCCTGTGGGTGAGGTTGAGGGTTCTCCTTGCGAGAGTAACCATGGCAACACGCGGGCGGGTGAGCACGGCTCCCTCCTGGCTGGCGCCACGCTGGCGGGGAGCGGGGGTGCTGTCAGCATGACCTCAGCAAACGATCGCATTCATTAAAGAAAGTTAACCCTTACGTGTTAACTTTCTTTGATGAATGCCTTCATTCCCTGGGCACGGCTGAGTGCCGGTGCCAAAAAACTCTGCCGGTGTTGGCCACCGCCAACCACCGGCACAAATTAAGCAATGCTGGGATCTCTTTGAGCTAGCTCTATCAAGCAGTACGCTCAAACTCTGGCATTCAAGTGCTATTTCTAATCAGTCTGCTGAGAGTTAATAGCTCAATTGTTGTTGTAAATGTGCTACTGCTGTAATAAAAAAAGTCTTATCTAGGCGTGCCTTCACTTTATTTATGCCTGTTCCTTGCACTGAAGTACTGTTAAAAAAAGCACTCAAAACGTCAACTGCTTTGGTTGTGTATAGGTATTAGATGTTCATTTACCAATCACTGCAATCATATTCCCAGGTAGTAACATTTTCCAAATGTTAGCATCTTATGATGAGATAGTACCATTAAGTCAGTGCCTGACAAAGGCATATCTGATGCCTACACAAAAGACAACAACATGTTGGCTAGTTCTTGTTTCTTATAGCAGTGTATGGGGTAGGGAGTCAACACTGTTTAATGAAGCTGCTGGTCCTGTTAAATTATTCTATCACTGGAAGTTATAATTTGGCATTTAATTCATAGTCACAGAGTAAGAATGTGGGTATGTTTGTAAGAGATTAATATAGTGCAAACCCTGCTAGCCAGCAAAAGAGCACAGTACAAAAAGGTAAGCACTGTGCAAAAAAGGGAAAAAATACGGAATGAGAAAGACATGGAATGCTGCTGAAGGGAAGGATTGAGAGAAGAAGAGGTGAGAACAGGGTGTTTGGGTGTCTGTGCCTTTGTGCATGCATGCGTGCATGAGTGTGTGTAGCACACTTGCTTAGGGGCAATTATCTGTTGATTATACTCTGACCCTAGGCCAGTGGATCATGAACATGTGACAGGGAAGGTGTTGCGGAATGGGACATTGTAGAGATACTGCTAATGGAAGTCGTGGTGGAGCATGAGACCGTGTGCACAGTCATGTTGAGCCTAATATTGTGGTGGGCATCTCCGCAATTTGCAATTCAATTATATGCGGGGAGAGACGACCACAGCCCCCGTTCCCATACTTCTCTTACATGAAATGATTACCTTAACCCACCCACCACATACAATTGAGTTCAAAAGTGCCCAAGAAAAACAGTATTTTCGGCTGCTGTATTTTTTCCCACGACCATATCATTGGACACCTCCATAGTACAAGATGACCATATTTTGTGCAATGACAAGACTGCTCTGGGTTCCTTCTTAAACAGGTCCCTATCGTGTTGGTGCATACAAACACATTTGCTTTATCTTGTGATATAACCTTTTAAAACACACCTCACGCCCAAATTATTTCTTAACAGTCTGCACTATTCACCTAAGGATATTACTTTCCAACACTCGGCCTAAACCACCGTCCTTCAGGCCCAACCCTTAAACCCTAGTCCAGGTTGAGTCATTATAACCTCCGGTCTAGAATGTGAACACTAGTAGATACCACACGAACGGGGATGATGATCATTAGACTCATCTGGAGAGCTGACACAAGAGTGTTCCTTCCTTAGATGTAAATCCTCAGAGCCTGCATTGCAAGGTGCACTAAGACCCTCATAGAGTGAGCCCGAGGCCTCCATGGTTATCCTCAGTCTTAACATTCTCATTAGTATGATTAAGTTAGTGTGCAGGCAAACACTGAGTCATATCAATGAGTGGAGGCACACACCTATGAGTCTATGGTGGGGTGGGGGAACAGCCTTCTGATCAGGCCTATTTTGATTGGGTAAAGGCGATGTATGTCCGGGCGGACCTTAGTTAGTGGTGAGGTGGTATTGCCAAGTTGGACGGCCATGATTTGAAATTTGGGTGAATGATGGAAATCATTTACAATTGTTAGTGTCTCTTTTACATTTCAGCCTTGAAAATCTTGTGAACTTTAACAGCAAAGAGGCTTCTTAGCCGGACAAATGCGTGTTTCTCACCTCAAGAGGACACACATGCTAATAAAATGGAAGTGATTCCAACAACTCGTCAACATTAAAATATCTGCTATTCTAAGACGTACTCAAAAATGGGCCCTCATCCCACATTAACTATTAGAATTGTGCATAAAGCACCTACTCAAATTTCATTTAACAAAATACAGCACTTTCCATTGTTTGAAGCAGCCGGAAGAAGAAACGAAGCATTTAATTGAGGTGGTATTTCTGTTTCCACAGCAGCGGAGGTTTTTGTAAACCTTTGTTCCTCTTTTCCTTTGCAAGGCAACTTTAAGCAGACCATTACCTCAGAACGCCCGAGCAAGAACGTCAGCGCTGGCCTGGGAAACTACATCTAACAGCTGTGACCATTCAGTCCTGTCTGAGATCTATTGCCATTTAACAACCTTGGGAGAGCAACATAAATATGATGAACACAATGATAAAGAACCTACTGCTGTATGCACAATAAAGGATGCTTAACATAAAAATACACGAAAACGCAAGTCTTCTTGCATTTCAATAGTGGCCCTTTAGGGCATATGAGGGCTATGTTCATAATGACATGCTGGATCATTGGGATAATAGTGTGTTGATACTCGTTATTGCTAGCGTGGAATGAAAAGCATGGCAGGCGCCATTCCCTGTGGCTAGCACTGCACCAGATCGCTTACATGAATACATTTCCTATGATGCAAAGAAAAGAGTGTCCCAATTATGTGTACAGCAAGGAGTCAGCGTGGTACTGCACAAGGCCCTATTGTGCACTTCAAATTGCTATAATGTCCTCGTAGCTTCTGCCCGGGTAATCCGGGCAGGAGATGGAGAACAAGAAGAAAGAGCGAACATGGGGATAATAAAATCCAAAGTTTAGTGAAAGAAAACGTGGGCAAATCTAAAAGCATCCAAAGTGACATTTCTAAGACACTGCCATTCTTGTAAAAAAAAAATAAAAAAATACAGTCAGACATATTGAGAAGCAAACAAGCCAGCAGACCAAAGTAGCAGCATTGAGAAAATCATCAAAATGTTCTAAATAATCCATAAAATGTGCATTAAGACATCTATTACATTATAAATTGCACACACATACTGGTTTTTTTTCAAGCTATGGGAGATTTATGGGGCCCCCTGCTTACTTGTACTTTGTTTCAATGCCTTTCTGGAAACAGGGGTGATTCCACCATGGAAATTGGCGATCATTTTATCTTGACAAGACAAACGGGAGATCGTGCTAGCCCCATTGCTTATAGACCCATTTCTTTACAAAATACATCCTATAAGAGTTTTTGGAAGAGCTGTGCTGGTGCATTTGGAACAGCGACCAACTTTGTTTTGACAGATATCCAGCTTGGTTTCAGGCCTGCGGTGGACACGGTGGAGCAGGCATTGAATCTCTAACTTTTGTGACACAGTCAGTGTTTGCAAGAGGGGGGCCAGTCTTCTTGGCTTTTATGGGCCTGAGCACCACGTTTGACAAGGTTAGTGGTGCTAAATTGTGGATGGTGCTCAGGTCCATGGATTGTCATGCCCAGATAATTGATGTGTTGAGGCTTATACACACTGGTAATCAGGCATGTGTGCGGTATGAGGACCAGGATCAGTGCACACCATTTTTTGACGTTAATATGGCAATTTGTCATGGTTGTGTACCAGCTCCTCTCCTTTTATGCTGTACATTAATGGGTTATATAAGGCCTTGGTAGATACCAGTGGAGATTATCCAATTGTGGGCAATCAGGCTTTTCCCCTTTTAGTCTACGCAAATGACACTGTCTTGATCGCTCGGACACCGAATGCACTCCAGAAGTTGATCAAGGGGTATAAAGATTTGGTGAATTCCCTTGATCTAAAAATGTATACCTCTAACGCAGCTGTTATGGCCTGTGGGTTGGGAAAGAAACATATTAAAATTCACCCTATGTTGAGTGATGGGTTTGTTATATCCAGGGTATGTGAGTTTGATTTTCTTGTCATACGGTTTTCTCCGGTGGTTCTGGCTAGGCTCATATCAGCAGACAGAAAATTAGAATGGGTCAATCTTTGGGTGGTGTGTCCCGTTTCATGGCTATGCCCCATGGACAGCCTTTGCAATTGATACTTAAGGTCTGTGAAGCACAAACAAAGGCAACTACTAATTATGGTGCTTTGTTACGGGGCTTTGAGTAGGTCCACGGGCAACAAATTATGGAGAATACATTCCTGAAAAGGCTTATGACCTTCCTAGCTCGGCGGCCTCTTATGCATGACACACAGAATTGGTTCTTGGTCTATTTTAGAATGACTATTTTTTAGCACCATTATTATTTGGGCTAAGAATTTGGTCAAGAGAAAAGGTGGACTTGACCCGGTATGTCCTGAAGCCCACATAGCGGGTGCAGGTTGGCAAAAAATCCCATGACTCAATTATATTAAATCTTCCCTGCATCAAATGAATGACAATCTCTGTGTAGCCTCTTGAGTGCTGAATCTAAGAAAATCCACAAGAAGAATTGTTTTGCCCCATTTAATGAACAGCGCGAAGACAGGCATTTCAAGTCATCGCCTGTAGAAATCATGCCGCTATCAGCTGCTCGGATTCAATGCAACAATATCTTAATTTTGGAAATAAGCAATACGACCGGTGGGCAATCACCAGGGCAGGCTTTAATTATCTCACACTGAGAGCGGATACTATTAACTGGCGAGGCTTCTCAGAGGAAACAAGCTGCCAATTATCTGATTTCCCAAAGGATCATATTTTACATTTTATTCTCCTTTGCCCAGCTTATTCTTATATCAGGCAACCAGCAATTTTACTTGGTTTAAGACAGCTTTATTTTGCATGATTCCGCCCAGCACGTTCTTATCTTTTGCGTGCTGATTCACCCTATGTGGCCTGGGCATTGCTGTCTTATCCTAAGAGGGCTATGAGAAAAGGAAATGTTATAGAGATGAGCTCCCTTGAGGGAATGTCAACTTTTTAGGCTAATTGTGTTGTATTCTATGGTGACTCTATGAATTGTTTTTATGTTTCATACGGTATTGTATTTCACATTGATTATGTTATGGATTGTAATTGTATGTACTGTTTAATGGAGTTATTATGATCCGAATAAACTAAAGAATGAATGAAAAGCAGTAATTATAAGCATTGCAGAAATGTGATACAACATAATTTCAAAGCAGGAAACAGATAAAATTAGATGTTCATGGCTTCGAAAATAAACGTAGGAAAAACTATTTCTATAGCGGTTGCAAAAAACAAACATAATGAAGGGGAAAAAGTGCAACAATCCAACCTAGATGGTTTGTCGAGCAATAGCAGATACATTTTCATTGGACTGATTGCTCAGCTAACATAAGATATGTTAAATAGCCAAGGGCAGATGGGACCCTTTGAGCAAACTACTAACTAAAACAATAGCATTACTACTACATCCTGAATAAAAATGGCTCTCTGGATAGTTATTGAATGATCTCCACAGCTGACAATAATGATTAGGTGTCCCTTGATGTAATAAATATGCACTGCTTAAAACCTATGGACTGTAATTTACTGTACCAGCCCTCCCTCATTAGGCACCTCATTCTTTCCATCTCTGTCTTATTAATATCCTGGACTAGAACCTACAGATGGGTATACCCTTTTCTTCGCAGGCACCTGGGGGCAACAATAATGATAACTATAAAAGTGATGCCTCGTGAGTGTAAATGAATTATTCAAATTGGGGCTCAAGGAGTGACAATGAATTTATGCAGGCAGGTGTGCAATTATTATTCATGTATTAATGTGTTTTATAAGCATATTTTTTATATTACAAATGACATTCCACAATTTAGACAAAAAACTTTCATGATAAATCGTCAACAATGTGTGCAAAAAACACATACATATCATACTGTTCAAAAAATCTGCATAAAATGTGCAAATATGCAAAGGATATATGCCACACGTTTTCAATATGTTACAGAAACAGCCATAGTTTGCATAAAACGAGTGTGTGCACATTATTGCAAACATCACTGTATAATGAATAATTCTTAAAGTGCAAACAAATCCACTCTAAACATTCTTCAGCTGTTAAGAGGAGAAAAAACCCAAATGGACAAACTCCTCAATACTCAATTTATAAACTTCCCATCTTCTTAGTTTCAACGGAAAAACATCGAATTCAGTATTTGAGCTGATGTCTGTCTTCCTCAGGACATAACAATGTAGCATAGGGTGGTTCCTGATGTGTTTCTAATCCTCCTACACCATCCTGTATAGTCTCTATAAATTCAGTAACTCTTCCATGATTGCATTATGGGGAAACACCTCCATTTTCAATCAAAAAGCAGGAAACGAACCCTCAATCTCAATTATAATATTTCTAGCGGTGATGCATATTCACTATTCTTTTATTGATTTCCTTCGATCCAATTCACTTTTCAAACTCTGATGCCCGTGGACTGAACTCTATCTCTACAGGCACATTATGTTTCTGGATCGTATAGGTCATCCATTTTCAGAGGGCGGACACTTGAGGCTTCTAGGTAATCACTCCAAAGAATAGGCTGAATAGGCGGATGACATGGACTGGGGGTCCACCGGGCAGACTCCTGGGTAAAATAAATCCTCAGCTATGACAGATATCCATGGTCATCCATTTGTGCCCGATCTCGAGTACGGCAGAAGTTGACGGGTGCATCCAGGGAGTCCTAGTGTGTATGAGACTTGCACACTGCCTTCTCTAGCTGGTTTCAGATGCAGTTGTCCCTGGGAATCCAAGGCTTTGTGCAAGCCCCCCCAAAACCCCTTGGGCTCTTCTTCAGAAAACATCTCATCCAAAGATCCCAGCAAAAGACATAGAGAAAAGGCAGATATTAATATCCTGGCCAGTATGATAGCTTTGAAATAAAATTGCACTAGACATTTCACTCTAAATTGCATCCCATTACTCTCGTACCTAGCAATAACGTGACTATATGGATCTGCTTATATGTGCTGTCCTATAATGAGCCCTGTTTCTAAAACATTGAAGTTCAAAATTCCTAATGTCGGCCACACCTAAAACATGTCATATCTGCCTGGATTTCTTGGCATCGAGGACAATATATACTTTCGAGATAGCCTACCAAGACTAGCTGACGTTTCATAGGAAAAGATGAACCTTTGATGATGCAATTGTTGTCCATGCATTCATGTCTGAGCAAATTGAGACTTTCCACCTCCATTTGTTATAAATGTTGATGCACAATGACTTTTTTCCAGTACGGTACATTTATAGACTTTGATTTTAAGTAGGAGTATGCCTCCCCTCTGCCCAAGGGACTATGTTTAAAATATATTTGAAGATCTCTCTTTTTTTGTTTTCAGCTGGCCTAGTATGGAAACATTCTTATGTGCATAAATGTTATAAGCTTGAGTGCAAATTCTTTTAATTGATCGAAGGATTTAAGTATCATCTCATTCTATAACTGACCATGTCATTTCAGGCCTAAAGTAGTCCAGCTCTTTATGACATCCAAAATACTGGGGATACATTAGTATTCTGTCAGGGGGGAGTGTAGTAAGTGAACAGCAATATCTTAATATAACCAGGTGCAAAGTTGAGCTTTGACTTTTGGCAAGGAAAGATTTGGTCTGCTGTGTGTATGTATACAATTGAAATGGCAAGTGACTTTTTAATGGCTGGCTAGTAGCTTACAACTTGCATCTTTGCCTCTTGTAGCACTCAAACAAGTTGGGACAATTGTAATAACAATAAAAGGTATGAAAAAATACAATGTAGTCTATGTTATTTTGCTCAAATTCTTAATGCTACAGTTACACAAGATACAATTGGTTGGTACAGAACCCTCAGATGTGGGGGAAACAATCACTGAAAAACCACAAAAGATCATCCAAATTATCTTGGTAAACGGTAAGTCTTTGCTTATCTTAAGGGAGGGGAAAAGGCTGCATGAGTGTAGTAGTTACTCCCAATAGATCACCAATGAAGTTATAATGCACCTGCAGTTTTGTCTTTATTATTCCACTTGCCTCTACTCTCTCAGCTCCCTCCACTCCCTCTGCCCGGTCAGACTTGTGTGGATAGGCCTGCAAAGACCCACACGGCCAGAACACCCTAGCAACTTCCCCCAGGGCAGCCGATGAAGGGCCAGAGGCAAAGGGCAGCTCCAATCCCCTGCTTGAACCTGTTCACATTGGGGCACCCCAGCCATGCCCTTAAGCTGTATGCAGCAACCCTCAGGTAAGAGTCAATGTTATTTCTCTAATGTATCACAGTGTAACTTACATAGCTGAAGTTAGGTACTTAAAATTCGGTAGGTGTAAAGGTATTCCTGCTGTATTGAAGTCAGGTGCCTGTCTGGAAGATTGCTACTGCTCTGAACTTGGGCACACACCCAGTCCACAGCCACAATTCAATGCACATTTAGAGCACAGCCACTATTCTTGTCTCACTCCAAAGCTAGCCAATGTGTTACACTTAGAAGAATTTGGGTGAAGCCGAATTGTTGCACTTGGAAGAACTGTGAAGGCAACTGAAGTGTTGTACTTATATGAATTTTGATATTTTAGCCAATGCGTTGCATTCAGATGAATTCTGAGCATAGCCAATTTATGGCTTCTTGGATTAATTTGAGGGTAGCCACTGTGCTGCATTTGGATGAGTTTTTGAGGGTGGCCAGTGTGTTGCATTTAGATGAGTTTTTGGGGTAGACAATGTACTGTACTTAGATTACATTTAAAAGCTGGCCAACCTGGGACTACACATCAGAACCTGTCCACTACTACATGCACTACTCTAGGACACTCTGCACAACACTTCTGCCATTAGAATGAAGATTTCCCCCATGATAAAAATTCGGTCTAGCTGCACACATAGGGGCCGATTCATGGAACAAACGTGCGCCGAAAATCTCCGCGCAAGCAGGCGCAAGCTGAAAAAAACAGGCGCACGCGTGCGATTCATGGAAGTCCCTGCGCGTGTTTACCACGGGATGTGCGTCAAACCCGTGCATGGCGCACACGTCACTGCAACATCCCAAAAGACGTGCGCGATGCGCACAGTGAAAGCGCCCAACCTCTGCGCATACACTAGAAAGTGGGCGGAACACGGGGCATAACGTGCGGAATGGGGAACAACTCGCGAAAACAAGGGCGTAACTGGGGATGTACTGCAGGGAAGCAGACGGAACGCCCACACGCATCCGAACCACACGTATTCATGGAACCGAATAGGGCAAAGCCACGCACAGCGAAAGACATGCACAAGCCGATACACGTCCGCCACACGAAGGCAGGCGGTAGCGTCCCTGCGCATTACAAAAGTGGCAACATACAGCAATTGTGCGAGCGGGGCACGTGTATTTCGGGGGTTCGCGTGAACTTACTCACGCGATCGGGCCTGGGGGAGCGGGCTACGTGTATTACATGGGTTCGCGTGAACTTTTTACCACGATCGGGCCTGGGGGAGCGGGCTACGTGTATTTCAGGGGTTCGCGTGAACTTTTTCACGCGATCGGGCCTGGGGGAGCGGGCTACGTGTATTACAGGGGTTCGCGTGAACTTTTTACCGCGATCGGGCCTGGGGGAGCGGGCTACGTGTATTTCAGGGGTTCGCGTGAACTTTCTCACGCGATCGGGCCTGGGGGAGCGTGCTACGTGTATTTCAGGGGTTCGCGTGAACTTTCTCACGCGATCGGGCCTGGGGGAGCGGGCTACGTGTATTTCAGGGGTTCGCGTGAAGTTTCTCACGCGATCGGGCCTGGGGGAGCGGGCTACGTGTATTTCAGGGGTTCGCGTGAAGTTTCTCACGCGATCGGGCCTGGGGGAGCGGGCTACGTGTATTTCAGGGGTTCGCGTGAAGTTTCTCACGCGATCGGGCCTGGGGGAGCGGGCTACGTGTATTACAGGGGTTCGCGTGAAGTTACACACGCAATTCCATCAGGGTACGTGTATTACAGGTGTGCGCGATATCAACAGGGTACGTGTATTACAGGGGTGCGCGGGGAGCAGCACACTTGAATTGCACGTGTGGGTCCTCCCAGGTGTTCCCTCTACACCCTCCATGGCCCCTGCAGGTGGCTCACACCACAGGGGCCTACCCAGCACATGTCATGCAGGCACCCCACCCACCATGCCCATGCCCACCAGCCAACCCACATGTCAACTTGCACTACTCCCCCCCAACGCATGTCCCCCTGCCCCCTCAGCCACCAGGGGCAGCCTCCACCAGGCCCCTACCCATGTCTCACACCACCCCCACCCCCCAGCCACCAGGGGCAGCATCCACCAGGCCCCCACTCATGTCCCCTATCACCCCCACCCCCCAGCCACCATGGGCAGCCTCCACCAGGTCCTCACAATCCCCAACACACATGCACGTCAGCGTGTAATACGAGGAAAGGGCCATGCGCGTAAGCGCGCGTGGAAACTGCACGTCTGCGTGTAATACGAGGAAAGGGCCTATGCGCGTAAGTGACGTGACGCGCGCGTGCGTTTCCCTCAGCACGGGTTAAAGGTGAGCGGACCCAACAGTTCGCTGTATGTGCCTTTCGTGGAGACCGACGTGTGTTGCTGCTTCCTGTTGTTTCGCGCGCCATCACAACTTCACAGCTCTCAAGGACGTATCTCTTCTTTTGGCGGGGGTATTGGCTACGCGTGTTTTTCTGCATCGCGCTAGACAGACGGTGAGTCACACACGCTCTTTTTCCCACTGCGGGTGCCCCTGTGTATCGCACCCATTTTTGATGTCATAGTAGCCTGCGTGTCCCACGCGTACGCGTTATTCGTGTTACTGGGTGCCACCGCGTACTGCGGGAGGTTCAATCCACGCACGTAGGCTGCAGGGTTGCGTGCACGGTTTTACTGCAGTTTTGGGGTGCCTGAGCGTTGCGTGACCCGTCACCACATCACCGGGGTCACATACAGCCTTGCAGGTGCAGGGGGGCTGTTAACATCTTGCTTCCCACCCCCTTCACCCCAATTGCCCAGGTCAATTGTGGTGTACACCTCCCATTGGCACCACTCCATCTGTGCCAGCACTACTACATCTGTGCCATGGTTGGGAGGCCACCAAAGGTGAGGGGCGCCTCAGCTGGGCGTATTCCTCGTGGCGGGCGTGGTCGGGGACGTGGCCGTGGTGACCAGGGAGTAGGGGGACTCCAGGGTGTCCAGGGCAGCCACAGAGGGGGAAGAGGCAGGGGTGCGCCACTTGAGCACAATGTTGTGCCATGTGTCGGTGCAGCCATGCCACCACCCCCTGTGGTTCCGGGGGATGCAGCTCCTGCATCTGGCACTGGCACCCATATGACCCGGCAGTCCGTTCCATCGACTGCCACGGGCCCAAGGGTGGTGGTAGCTGCAGGTGCAGCTGTGGACACCGCCACCCAGGCTCAGGGTCTGCCAGCGCAGGCTGCGTTGGCACTTGAAGAGCCCTTGGTAGATCTCCAACAGGCCAGGGGGGAAACCATAGGGGCACGCTGGGCTGCTCAGACCAAGACACGTGTCCCTGGGGCAGTCATGTCATCTGCTGCCCCGAACAGCCGGGTGTTGGCAAGTGCAGGGGCAGATGCACCCAACAGCATCCCGGTTGTGAGTCTGCCAACCAGGACCGTTGCGGCCAACCACCCTGCCACAGCTGATGTTGCTGCGCAGAGTCCATCAGTGGGCACCCAGCTGCCACTGACACAAGTCAGGCCTCTGGTCATCCCTCCACCTGCCACTCCCTTGGCTCAATCCACCGAACCCACTGGCCATGCTGGTCAGGACGGCATTAGCCAGCCAGGGTCTGCGCCACAGTCCAAGAGGAGGAAGGTTGCACCTGCAGCACAGGCTGGGACCCCACACACAGCCACGACCTCCTGCACGTCGAGGAAGAAGCCTTTCTGTAAGCAGGAACTGGACTTCCTTGTGGACTACGTGCGGGGCCACAGCCGTGACATGCTAGTGGGTGCCAATAGTCAGACCACGGCTGCCCAACGTGACACCCACTGGAAGCATGTTGCGGAACATGTCAGTTCATTCGGCCATGAGGTGCGCACGGCGCAGGAGTGCAAAAAGCGTTGGAATGACATCAAGCGCAGCACTAAGGCCAAGCGTGCCTCAAATTACAACTTGACTCTGGTGACTGGCGGTGGGCCTGCACCAGAGGAGGAAGAACTCACTCCGCATGACGCTCTCGTTGCTGAGTTCATACCACCTGAATTGGTCGAAGAAGTGGGAGAGAAGCTGGACTTTGATGCCCAGTCCAGTGAGTGTTGATGCGTGTTTGTTGAGGACGTGTGTGGTTCACTTGTGGGATGTGTTGTGCATGATTGCTGCTACATGTGAGGTGTATATGGTTCTGATGTGTAAGTAATGCAATGCTACCGTCATGCATGTCTCCTCTGCCTGCATGCGGGACTCCATGTAGGCATGCTCCCTTGCCCCTCCTCCGCCACTCTGCACCCCAGTTCCACCTTTGCACTGGTCTGCTCCAATCTTGCCAATGTGTAGTTTCTTGTCCATGTGTCCTGCGTAGATGCTAACTTCCAGCGTAGAATCTGCCAGACATATGCCATGTCGTACAGCCTTAGTACTCAATGCAGGGTATCTCACTTGTACTGTGCATGGGTCAGATGTCCCGCAGGGACATGAGTGCCCATTCATGCTCCATGTGCATTGCACACATGCCCCTATGTGTCCTTGACTGGATGATCACTGTAATATCAGTCCTTGGTTACATACATTGCCTGCCATCTCATCAGCCTTCCCATGTCAACTGTGCCTCAGTCCTGCGTTGCACACATGTTTAGGCTCTGACAATCTGTGTGGCTCACAGGCCTCAGCCTGTTCAATGGCCAATGACTCTGTCCAACTCTTGTTGTGTCTTCTTCACACATGGGCGGCCTCCGGAGTTCCCATCATGTGTCCTGCCCACTGTCCCAGCATCATTTGCAGTGTTGTCATTTGAATCACATGAAGCTGTTGATGCCAGTCAACACTGCCTGTCAATACACAGGTGTATGGTCAGCCTTTTGATACCATGATAGGCATCCCTGCTTTGGTACTGGGGTGGAGGGGTGCTTGGCTTCTGGACATGGTACACATTGAATGCACAACGCACGTGATGTCTGATTTTGACATTGCACTGCCTTCACATTTCCTGGCACACACCATGTAGTGCTTGTACATGTAGGTAGTGAGTGGCGTACACATTTTCTGCACTGCATAGACCCACTTCCATGGAAACTGCCACCTTTCAACAGGTCTGATCACAGAAGCTATTCAAAGTAGACCCAGCATGCATGCCAGGTCATATGTTGTGTGTCACATGTCTGCCTGATGCCTTTGCTGTCGGTGTGTGTGTGTGTCGTGTGCTTCTGACATGTGTATTGACCTTTTCCCCTCTATTTTTCAGGTGATGACGCAATGGAGGCAGAGGATGGTGTTGTCATGCCAGACACAGGGTTGGTAACGCCACATCAACCCGGCACTAGTGGGGGTCGTGGGGTGGTAGGCCACGAAACCCCCCAAGTGCTGCAGTCCATCTTGTCTCTGGCTGCCTATGAGTCCAGCCTTGATGACGACTCTGACGTCCATGTTGAGTTGGATGACCATCAAGTCCATGTGTCAGGGGTGAGTGATTCTGATGTGGACACTCCTCTGTCTGCGACACCTGCACTGAGGGATCAGACAGTCTTGGTTCCTCCGCCCGTGGTGGATCGGGACGCAGGGTCACCCTCCACACCAGTCACTGATGTGCCTGGGACATCACGTCGACGGGGGCATGTAGTCGTGCAGCCGCAGGCGGTGCCAACACAGCGAGGACCCCCGGTCCTTGGGTCCCGCAGGGGTCAAGCCCGGCAACGCGGTCGCCGCGCGCAACCGCTATATACTGCGTGGGAGCAAGACATGACTGCCAATTCCGAACGGCAGGGGGCAGCAATGGAGAACATTGCTGAGAGCATGGAGCGTGTGGCCCGATCTGTGCTCCCCCCTGCTAGGCAGGTGCTTCTCCAGCAGCAGGCGGCACGGTCCACGGCCCGCTCGCTCAGGCTGGGCATGGCGGCCTCAGACAGGGCACGCCAGGCTGAAATGTCGTCTCTGCGTCAAGCAATTGCTGCTCACGCAGAGGCGCACATGGATGCCTTGAGGGAGGAGTATGCTTCCCTCAGATCCACTCTGGGTGTCCTTATGATGTCCCAGAGGCAGCGGGCAGAGGAGAGGTTTGCACAGCTTGAGTGTACCATCTCGGCTGAGCTACAGGCTTGCCGGGAGGTGCAGTGGTTGTCCAGCCAGGCCTTGCAGGAGGAACTCTGTGTTACACGTGCTACCTTGCAAGAGGAAGCACGTGTATCACGGGAGGTTCTGCATGCAGACCTACGTCACATCGCCACACAGAACCAGGCTCACCCGTCCGGCAGACTTGCTGCCGACGAGGGGCAAGCTGCGGCTAGGCGTGGCCAGGCTACTGTGCCACGTCCTCCTTTCCAGGATGAGCCAGACTCGGACGACCATCTATCTCCCACATAGGTCGTGCTGTGCAGGCGTTGAGCCCATGGAGGTTTTTTTTTTGGCTCAGCATCATCGCATGTGGATGTTGAGCAGCACCCTGTACCTCCCCCCTCCTGGGTGCCTTCCCTCCCCCCCGGGTCGTATGTGGCCATTTTTGATTTTTCTTCTAGTTTAGTTAGTTAAGTTTCTGTTTGATAGTTAGTTTAAATAGGTAATGTAGGTTTTCCATAGTTAGTGTAATTAGTTAATAGTTGATTTAGTTTAAAATTGCTAGTCTATTGTGCTTTCATGTGACGGTGCGGTGCTTTGTGGCTTTTGAAGGCATCCACTGTCTGTTCCAGCTGGGCCCTTCATGGTTGTCTTGTGTATGTGTTTGCTGCTTGGGTTCCTTGACTCACATATGCCACTCCTGCCTCCCTTATCCATGGGCTCGCAAGGATGGTTCGGTGTTACAGCATTTTACACAAGGGCATTAGACTGTCATATCTGTGGCATGTCTGGTGCTGTGTGACTTGTGTTGACACCCCTAGTGGGGAAGATTTAGGTGTCATTGTCCACTGTTCAGCTTTTGCTAGATGGGGTGTATCATGATTAATGTGGACATTGATTGCTATGCATTGTGTAGTATGTTTCATTTCTTTCCTGTACATGTGCTTGTTGCAATTCATGCTGTAGATAGTGTTCCACACTTTGTAGGTGAAAGACGGACTGATGGTGTGATTTGTGATGTGACTCTCTGACATGGTCAAGTAATGAGATGCCTGATGAGACACACACAGATGACTTTGAAGCATTAATCATGTGTTACATGCCCTTTCTGCAGGGGGATGAGCCTCCAGAGCACCTTGCAGACATGTCCCATTGGACGACGGAATTCTGGACCCGTTTGTTGGTGCCCACATGCACATGTGTGCAGAAGCAGAGGCACAGTGATTGCAGACCCACATCCTAGTACTGCTGACATGTTCCAAGGAACTCCAGGCAAGGTGAGCATCACAGGGGGGCCACGACACAGCAAAGCTTGCACCAGGCGAGTTGCACATGCAGGCTTAGTCACAGCACTGAGGGTGAGCTTAGACGAATATTGGTGTTGAAGCACACAATGCAGCTCAGATGTGTTGGTGGACTGATGGCTGCTGATAGTAGGGTTGTCTGGGACACATGCAGGGGCAGTGGCACATACCCTCCGGTACACCAAGGTCCATTGAGCCACTTGTATCAACCATGTAGCCTTCCGAGACATGGAAAGGGGCAGCTCACAGGGACATGCAGCAAGGGACATACTCGGGTGCAGTGCATGTCTTTTCCACGTACTTCATGATAAATGCACTGCCAACTTTGTTTCGGTCATGGTGGTACACAACTTGCTCTGTAGTCATGGCTTGCAATATGGGTCTGTCTGCTTACCCAGGGAACATTGCATGTTGTGTGAATTGTGACACATTGGTGTTCCATTTGCCATGCACCCAGCAGCGGCTGCCTTACTGCATTGACTGTGTATGACCCGTCACAGGGGTGATGTTATATATGGGTATGAAGCATCAACCACAGATTGTCTGTTTGTAGAGTAGTCTGTTGCTATGGGGCATGTTTGGTGTTGTGTTTTTGTGCAATTGGCACGTACAGGTTGTTCACTGTGTCTCTCTTTGCAGCATTGCAGTGCTCCTGTAACCAGACCTGAGAGTGCGCAGGCAGGAGGCCAGCACTCAAAACCAGAGCTAAGTGTCTTGTTGTTTTTCTTACAAACTGCTCTGCATAGGCTTGCTGGGGAGTGTACTGATGCATGGATGTATGTGTGGTTCAATTTGGTATGTTATTTTCTCCCTAATCACCCGTGATCCTATGCAATTTTGAAACCTGTACCCTCTACCCGGTGTTCCTGCTTCCCGTGCCTATCCAAGCAACGTTCCCTGACCCTCTTTCCCCACTGGGGTTGCGGATGCCTGTGTAAGCCCCGAACTTGCAGGCGCCAAAACCCTAGAGAGGGTGGTTGGTTCGTACCACTCCTGAGCCTGGACTACAGAAGGCCATGACAATGATGTCCAAGTCTGTTTGGATTGTGTATGTGTTCATGCAGGTTGTACATTTTCGTGCATTCCCTAGTTTCATGTGTCATTCCACCTCCCCTCTCCTGCCGCTCATTCCAGTCATCCAGTGTGTCAACACCTGTCCCGACTGCATATCCCTGAACCTCCTTCCCCACCAGGGTCTCAGGGGCCTGTGTGAGTTTGACCTTGCAGGCACCCGGGACATGGTGGGGGTGGTTGTTTCGTGGCACTCCCGCGCCTGTACAGGGGACCTGTGACAGTACACATCCATTCATGGTGCATCATCCTATGTCATGTACCACACATGTCTCACATCCTGTCGTGACATTGTTTTGCTGTGCTACCTTGGTTGTTGCATCATTGTGGTAGTACTTGGCCTTTGTGAGGTACTGCTACGTCAAGTCATCTACTGGAGGGTGTTTGGGTTCGTTTTTATGCCTTGGATTTTGTGTTTCGGAAATGAGTGTGTATTCTGAGGGTTCAGGCATCTTTTTACACACAAGGTGGGAGATGGTGACGAAGGGTAAAGGTGATCCTGTGGCCAGGTGGAATTGAGGTTTGGGGGCTCCATGACCCAAGTGCAGTTGTTCAGTGGGTCATGGTCATTTGTGAGGGAGGGGGGGGTTGTTGTTGATTGTTGCCTTGCCCTGCAGCGTGATGGGAACTCTGACATAGTAATGGTGGTATCCCATGTACATGTTGTGTTCTGCTGATCAATGCCTGTTCATGTGTTGTGTTTTCCTTTCAGGTGCGAGGGGATAGTTGTGGTTTGACATGCTGGGGTGTACACATGGTGGATGTTCACATGTGATGTGTAGGGAACACTGATGGTCACTTGAGTGCACATGCATATGTGGAGTGCATGTCCTTGCAGAACCACACACTTGCACTCTGATGCACTACATGTACTCCCACCCTTGCATATACACATGTACACTGTTTGCCTTCTGGTGCCCACTGTGTCCCGGCAGCACATGTTCTGTGACCGATCATGGATCCAGTACATGCCTGATTTGATGTTTGACGTGGTCTGTCACTTAGATGTGATGCTCAGGGTGTGCATCACACACAATGGCTGTTCACTGTGCTGTGCGCTGCGCAGTGTGATGCAGGAGTAGGACACTGCACACATGAGCTGCAGTGTTGATTTTGAAATGCATGATGTGCATGTAGACAGGCATTCATTGTGATGTTACGTCTACGACTGTTGTAATGCATTTTGAAATGACTTATTTTGGGTGGGAGGTTGTTGGTCTGTCATTTCATCTGATTCCGGGTCAGGCAGCAGTGTCCGATGCCACTGTGCATTTAGGACATGGCAATGTGTACCTTATCGTTACTGCATTGGTGTATGGGTATTGCGTGCCATGACATGTTGATGTTTGGGAGGGTTTGTGTGACATGACAGTGATGGCCATGGCCTGGTTTGCAGGTGTGTGTGATGCACACCTTGCATGTCCGTGTCATCCGCTTCTCAGAGCAACTAGCTGGGGGTAGATTTCTCTCCGCAGCAGGGCCCTCCCCCTGGAACAGACTTCCGGCCTGACTTGAACTTGAGGGGAATCATCTCCAGTTCTGGAAGCACTTCATGTCCTTCCTCTTTGCTTCTGCTTACTGTCTGCCTCTCCCTTGCAGAATTCTCCACTGGAACTGCACAGGAGCTGCAACTGGGCCACTCTCACCGACCTTGGTCCCTGGCCCAGCCACTCTCCACTTGCACTGCCTCCCTGGCAACCCCTGCACTGCAGTACTGTCTCTCTATCCCTACAGCCCTCCCTTCCCAGCACTTGACTGCACTCACCTTTGTAGTTGCCACCAGGTGACCTATGTATTATTTTTTCGGGCTACTTCCCCTGTACTGGACTCCCCCCCACCCTTCCCCTTGCACTTTTCCCATTCCCCCTACCCCTGCACTTGCACGATCCCAATGACACCTGGCCTAGTAGTACCGTTCTCTGTGTTCCCTTGTTCCCCCCTCCCTGCCTCATTGCGCCTTGGAATACTTGTGTATGGCCCATATCATGTCATATGTCATATGTGTGCCTTTTGGTCACACAGGATAGCTTGTGTTTAAGTAGCTAGGGATGTAGACGATGTGGCACTTCCATGGCAACTATCTCAGGGTGGTAAGGTTGTGACAGTTGACTGTCTCTTTGTCATCATCAATTGTCACCTGGTATGTGCCAGGCCTGTGTGCACTCCGCAGGGGTGGGAGTTTAGGTGAAAAATGTGGCCACAAGCTGGGTCCGGGCTTCCTCGCCACGTGCCCTGTCCCCTCCCATGGGCAGCGCCTGTGGTTGGGGTTGTGGGGGCACCACCATGTCCACCGGGACGCCCTGCCGTGTTGCAACATTGTGCAGGACACATGCTGCCATAATGATCCTGCACACTACTGGTGGTGCATAGAGTAGTTGCCCACCAGAGCGGTCAAAGGAGCGGAAACGTGACTTGAGCACTCCGAATGTGCGCTCCACTATGCCCTTGGTTGCAATATGGGCGGCGTTGTATCTTACCTGGGGTGGTGTGGTGGGGTTCCGGATTGGCGTCATCATGTGGTTGCTCAGAGGGTAGGCACTGTCCCCTGGGGAGATGATAATAGTTGAGATAATTAGGGTTTGGATATTTGTCTGTGTGTGACTTGCATGCACGTGCAAGGGCATTTGTACTGACCTAGGAGCCATGTGTTGCCATGCTGCCCAGCTTCCAGGGCCCGGCTCAGGGCGGACATTCTGTATATGAAACTGTCATGGGTGGAGCCAGGGTAGTTTGCATAGACAGAGGTGATGATTCCCTTTGCATCACATACCACCTGTACATTGATGGAATGCCAGTGCTTGCGGTTTCGGTAGATGTGCTCAATGGCCCTAGGTGGACGTAGGGCCACATGGGTGCAATCTATGGCACCGAGCACTTTGGGGAAGTGTGCCACCCTGAAAAAATCCAGGACAACGGCCTGCCTTTCTGCGGGTGTTCTGGGCATGTATATGTGCCTGCGGACTGAGGGGCGCGCTGTCATGATTGCCAGTACCTGGTGTAGGCAGCGTGACTGCGTGGCCTGTGAGACCCCCCCCACTATGGCAGTGGTCCGCTGAAATGACCCAGTGGCCAAAAAATGCAGGACATTGAGCACCTTCTCCAAGGGGCTCAATGCTTGGGAGCAAAGGGTGGGGGATGTGAGGTCATCTTCCCACTCCCTGACCAGGTCTAGGATGATATGGGGTGGAAACCTATACCTGCCATAAACCTGGTCGTCAGGCATCCCAAAAAGGCTTGTCCGTGTTGCGAAAATGCGTGCCCTGGCTATTCTCCTCCTCCTGCGGTGTCCCACGATCAGTGCAGCGACAAATGGGGCATTCATCGTAGCTGTATATACGCGTTTGTTGTTTACGCGCACTTTCATGCTGTGCGCGGGGACGCTTCCGCCTGCCTTCGTGTGGCAGACGCGTTGACGCCTGTGCACGTCTTTTGCCGTGCGCGTGTTTCCCGTGTTCGGATACGGTCCGAGTGTCATCGCGTGTGATCAGAGGGGAGTGTGCGTACACGCAAGTGGCCTGGGTACGTGTGTTCCGGGGTGCCGGGAACTTTCACACGCGATTGGTGGAAATCCACGTGTGTTCTGTCATCATGTGCAATGAGGGAAACACCTGCGCGCGTCACGTCACTTACGCGCATAGGCCCTTTCCTCGTATTACACGCGGACGTGCAGTTTCCACGCGCGCTTACGCGCATGGCCATTTCCTCGTATTACACGCGGACGTGTATGTGTGTTGGGGATTGTGAGGACCTGGTGGAGGCTGCCCATGGTGGCTGGGGGGTGGGGGTGATAGGGGACATGAGTGGGGGCCTGGTGGGGGCTGGCCATGGTGGCTGGGGGGTGGGGGTGGTGGGAGACATGGGTGGGGCCTGGTGGAGGCTGCCCCTGGTGACTGGGGGGGTGGGGGTGATAGGGGACATGGGTGGGGGCCTGGTGGAGGCTGCCCCTGGTGACGGGGGGGTGGGGGTGCTGGGAGACATGGGTGGGGGCCTGGTGGAGGCTGCCCCTGGTGACTGGGGGGGTGGGGGTGATAGGGGACATGAGTGGGGGCCTGGTGGAGGCTGCCCCTGGTGACTGGGGGGCTGGGGGTGCTGGGAGACATGGGTGGGGGCCTGGTGGAGGCTGCCCCTGGTGACTGGGGGGGTGGGGGTGATAGGGGACATGAGTGGGGGCCTGGTGGGGGCTGGCCATGGTGGCTGGGGGGTGGGGGTGGTGGGAGACATGGGTGGGGGCCTGGTGGAGGCTGCCCCTGCACTGCTGGGGGGTGGGGGTGCTGGGAGACATGAGTTGGACATGGGTGGGGGCCTGCTGGCAGGTGCCCCTGGTGACTGGGGGGTGGGGGTGCTGGGAGACATGGGTGGGGGCCTGCTGGCAGGTGCTCCGCAATGCTGGGGGTGGGGGTGCAAGGGGACATGAGTTGGTGATCATTGGTGCAAGGAGACATGTGCCTTTGCTGGGGGGCATGCCCATGTTGGGTGGGCTGCCTGCGGGACATGACCAGGGATGCAGGGTAGTCCCCTGTGGTGTGGGCTGCCTGCAGGGGCCGTGGAGGGTGTACAGGGAACACCTGGGAGGACCCACACTGGCAAATCACATGTACGACTCCCCGGCACTCCTGAAATACACGTACCCTGCTGAAATCGCATGTAAAACTTCGTGCGCACCCCTGTAATACCCGCACGCAGCCCAATCGCGTGTGAAACTTTGCGCGCACCCCTAATACCCGCACGCAGCACAATCACGTGTGGAACTTCCCGCGCACCCCTGAAATACACGCGCCCAGGCCAATCGCGTGTGGAACTTCCCGCGCACCCCTGGAATACACGCGCCCAGGCCAATCGCGTTTGGAACTTCCCGCGCACCCCTGGAATACACGCGCCCAGGCCAATTGCGTGTGGAACTTTCCACGCACCCCTGAAATACACGCGCCCAGGCCAATCGCGTGTGGAACTTCCCGCGCACCCCTGAAATACACGCTTCCAGGCCAATCGCGTGTGGAACTTCTCACGCACCCCTGAAATACACGTAGCCCGCTCCCCAGGCCCGATCGCGTGAGAAACTTCACGCGAACCCCTGAAATACACGTAGCCAGCTCCCCCAGGCCCGATCGCGTGAGAAAATTCACGCGAACCCCTGAAATACACGTAGCCCGCTCCCCCGGGCCCGATCGCGTGAGAAAGTTCACGCGAACCCCTGAAGTACACGTAGCACGCTCCCCCGGGCCCGATCGCGTGAGAAAGTTCACGCGAACCCCTGAAATACACGTAGCACGCTCCCCCAGGCCCGATCGCGTGAGAAACTTCACGCGAACCCCTGAAATACACGTAGCCCGCTCCCCCAGGCCCGATCGCGTGAAAAAGTTCATGCGAACCCCTGGAATACACGTAGCCCGCTCCCCCAGGCCCGATCGCGTGAAAAAGTTCACGCGAACCCCTGAAATACACGTAGCACGCTCCCCCAGGCCCGATCGCGTGAAAAAGTTCACGCGAACCCCTGAAATACACGTAGCACGCTCCCCCAGGCCCGATCGCGTGAGAAAGTTCACGCGAACCCCTGAAATACACGTAGCCTGCTCCCCCAGGCCCGATCGCGTGAGAAACTTCATGCGAACCCCTGAAATACACGTAGCCTGCTCCCCCAGGACCGATCGCGTGAGGAACTTCACGTGAACCCCTGAAATACACGTAGCCCGCTTGCCGTGCTGGTACAGGGTTAGCGCAGCCCTTTGCGCTGGATTGGGGATTTTGATGGCTTTTCCCTGCACGTAAGGCGTTCTTGGGGGCGTAACTGGCGCTGCTGCAAGGTCGCTGCGCCACTGTGTGCCACGGCTGGTTTTGGTGGCTGGAATCCATGAATACGCTGTGCGAGGAAATGGGTTTTGGCGCACGCGGCTGGCGCAGGGATTCGCACGCGCACACTGTGCGCCAGCCGCGTGCGCCACTTGTGCGCTGAATTCTATGAATTAGCCCCTTATTGTCTCTCCTGTTTCACATTTTTCACACACCACCTCTGCCATTAAAATGCAGCTATAGACCATGATACAATATTCGGTCTAGCTACACACATAATGTCTCTTCTGTTTCACATATTTCACACAACAACTCTGCCATTAGAATGCATTTATTCCCCATGGTAAAATTTGGCCTAGCTGCACACATATCACACTCTCCAGACTACCTATGTGCACTCACTCACTTGCCAGCTCAACATGGGTGACTAGCAAGGACTTGGCCACAACTATCTTACTTTGTATTGGCTAAAATGCACACACACATTCTATAACTCTGTGACCATTTTCCCATACCTGGACTTCGGCCCCCTAGGACCTTCAGCCAGTGGTAAAAGGCACTATACAAATGCACATTATGTTTAATGGGAGCCGCAGGATCACATTAACTGAAATGCCAAGTGAGGCCTAAAGTGTGCAGAAAAGATATATGGAAAAATGTGATTTTCCAACGAAAGGCCAGCAGTTTATTCTCAACTACAAAAACATGAAAGCGCTGTGTTCAAGCAGGCCAGGTAGGCCTAAAATGCAGTGCCTTAAAACACACAGACATGACTAAAATTGAAAGGAGAGCATTTGGATTTCCACTGACACCCATCAAAAGGCTGTACACATTGAAAATCAAGAATACAACATGGACCTTCCCAGCAAGTTAAAATTTCAGGCCTGCTTTTCAACAAGTCACTTGTGCTGAAGTGTAACCTCGCTGACATAGAGAGAAAAGCATAAAGGGTGTCATTTTCCAACTCATAAACTGTAAAAATGGAAAGGTTTGCATGTGCAGGTAAGAAGAATATACACATGGGAATAGAAATCTGCATGGCCAGAGTCCAGCGAATTTATATATGAGGATACAAAAATGAACATTGACAGCATGATGCAAGATTTCAAAAGGCCTCACATGAACAGTAAATGTGGGAGATTGGAAAGCAATTCTTTCTGTCATTCAGAGCACATAAGGCTTGTGAGAGTGTAAAGAATCTTTGCCGGAAAGTTAAAAACAGTGACCTTCCCCCATCACATGCTCAGTTCAGGTTCTGCGAAAAACTATTTCTTTGAATTGTCGGGGCCAGAGAGAAGAGCGGTAATCATGCATGACAAAGCAATTCATTGGTGTGTTGGGTCAACAGAAAGATTGCCATTAAATGGGTTGAACTCTTAAAAATATATGTATTTAAATTCGGTTTTTGGTCAGCTAAGAGATACTGATCACAGGCTTGTTCCCAGGGGAATTCTCCCTGAGCATGGAGGTGGGGCCATCTTCTATGCGCCTCAAGATAAGCATAACCATGGCCTGATCTTTGACCTTACAAGAATAGTAATGGCCTTTATGGCAGGAACAATAACCTGTGTTAGTTATAGCATGAAGCTGGTGGCCAGACCTCTAATTAAGGCTTGAAGAGATGTAATGTGAAAATTGAAATGTGCATGTGATCATTTTGCCATAGAGTTGTATTAAGTATCATATTTTGTTGGTTTTCTCAAGAACCACAAGTCGTACAAAGATAAACTAGATATCACAGGAAAGCTAATGAACAGCCCTTTTTAGTGACTTTGGGAACACAAGTTATAATTTATTTTAAATAGGATAGCAAATTTCCACAAAATATCAAAAAGCCAAAATTCGAAATCAACAACCTTGTTGGCAGTGTGAATTAAAAAACTATAGCCTATACAGTAATTGGGTTTTCTATTCTTTTTGCCAACCCCACATTTCCCTAAAAGAAGGGGTGCATAAAAATGGCATTCCCTACTGCTCCCCATTCCACAAATCCTGCTTAAAGGTAGAGGGGTCCCAAATGTTCAACTGGGTGGCTGGTTTTGTGTTGGGGCAGAACAGGGTCTTCCCAAAATTAAACAGAGGGAAGCCACTGATTTAAAACAACATCTCTGCTGAGATTGTTACAGTGTTTCCTGAGAGAAGGAACATTTTGTATTGCAAAGTGGTGATGAAAAGGATCTCCAAAATGAAGGAACTGTGTTTGCTTTGAAAAGTTTGTTGTGTCCCCACATTGGTAGAGTTGTCAAGCGCACAGGAAGATAAAAACCAAGAACACTGCGTGTGTTGAAATTCTTTTCAATATGAAAATGTATTGCAGTTATTTAAATTCAACTTCATTTAAAGTCATGGTTCAAGGTTCTGCATCCTTTTGACAGTCAGGGAATTTGTATATTGAAATGTTCATTTGACCTGTATTCTATTTACTGGAGATTTAAAAGCAAAATCACACACGTATTTGCAGTGAATCTTTCTTTTGGAGCCACAGAGAATGTGGCATGTCATGTGAGGTAGTTTGATTATTGATCTTTTCATAATAATGAATACAAATATATTCTTAATGTACATCGGCCAGGTTTTTGGATTAACATTGATAAAAGGGGAGAGATTAATGGGTTGCAGACAACGCTAGATAGAATATCAAGGTCTAATTGTGTGGCGCTGTTGAGTGGTGGCTTACTCCCCATATTACCAGTGATCCCATAAATATATGTCATATATAATGGGGGCTCGAGCCCGGGACCTAGATTTCTGTTCCTGATTCACAACAAGTGCATTTTTGACAGCCTATTAATTCTAGTGCAACTGCATTGAGGTGAATAAAAGGCTGTTGATGCATTGTTTAGGAGCTACTGTTGCTTGAACCCTGATGTTCAGGGAGGTGTACAGAAGTGAGTTATTGAGCAAAATAAATGCAAATATAGTTGTACTTAGTATTGATTGTGAATTCTAGCAAGAATAAAGTATGAGGTTTTTGCCCTTGTGCAGAGAGAGTGTAGAAGGGTGCACAAAGCTGTTTTTAAAATTAGAGCTATTGAAAATGATGGTGCCAGAAAGCATCTTCTAGCTTAGTTATTTATTTGTGATGAGTGACCAGAGATCTGGGTGCTGACATACTAAAATGGTACAACAATTCACATCAGTAGGAACTAATATTTGGCCAAAAAAGGGCATTTTACATCAAGCTTTAACAGAATTCTACATGACCCAAAATATTCATGAGAAACAAATCCAAATGGCCCTGCGGAGATAGCTCATTTCCATTTGCAATTAGTTGAAGAAAGAATTCAAAATAATGAGGCCAATATGCAGAATCAGACTTGAGAACTTGAAGAGGCTCAGAAATCATTTCAGCAATTGGAAGATAAGATACAAGGTCAGATTTTAGAGCTCAACTATGAAGAACTCAATGAGCAACTCAAAAATTAGGTAGAAGCATATCAGCAGGAGTGTGTGGAACGAGAAATACAGTTCTCTGCACTGCAAGACACACATAAAGAGTGTGTGGAAAATGTGAGCAAACTGGAATATAAAATGGATGATCAAACTACTTACATTAGGAAATTGTTAGATGAGATTATGGCCTTTAAACAGACCGTACATGAACTAAAATGTAAAATGTCTGCTCATTATAAAAGGGACTTTTTCCCAAAATGACAATGATCAGATACATCAAGATGTAATTACACTGAAACAACAGAAAAAGAAATTGATTAAGGAAAAAGACCTCTTAAACTAGGATAACCGTGTCCTACAACAAAAAGAAAATCAGTTGAAAATGAATGCAGAAACGGGTCACTCAGGTTTTTAGGAACTGACCAGAATTAGAGAAGAAAATATAGAGCTTAAGGAGCATTTGAGACAAGCAGAGGCTGAACTATCAGAGACAGCATATAGTATAGACGCACAAGAGAGGGAACTTGCCAGTTTCAAAGAATAGTGCCAAGACTTGCATAATGCAAGACTCTCAGAGAGAATATGAAATCCTTCAAGATTTAGTACAGAGAATAAAGGATCAATTGGTTGCTCAGAGCAGTGTTCCTGGAGCCAGCCTAGTATCAGTGTAAGATTTAGTGTCCAACTCTCTGAATATAAACAGGACATCAGGACAGAGAGAAGCAGGTTTGAGAGATTAACCAATGAAATAAACAAATATAACAGGTATTGAGACATCCTGATCAATCAGTGTGTGGGACTGCGCCCTGTGATGAAGGAGAGATACCCCTCCCATCGAGGACCTCATGCCAGTTATCTACAAACTCTCAGGTATAGAATGCAACTGACCTACTGCATACCACAGGGAAGAATGAGGCAGGGGCCCTTACCCATTCCTAGCCAACCTGATCAAGAAGCCGAGTTCAAATCTGACATTGATGATTAGTCACTGTTCCCAAGCAAAAGAGATGTTTGCCAGACCATTGTGTCATGGGAGACCAAAAATAATCCTCTGGGTACTTCTGACCCTGAAAACTCATGTGATGAGGAGATCAGAGAATTAGATTTACAGAAAATTAGATTGCATAGAGACCACCTGGCCCACTTTGCGGACATAAAAACAAAAGCCACTGCCTAGGAGGGGAATTCTTAAAACCCCCACATATTCAGGTGAGTGGGGCATTTCCCCAGGCTACCTGGAAGGGGAGATAGTGGCCATTGGAAAAAGTCTGAGGAAGAGACTGTGTTCTATCCTCGGCCTAAAAGTGATGATAGGGAAAATGACGCACAAGTTCACAGTGACACAGGTGGAAGAGTCAGATAATATGATTCTGCGAGGTATTCCCAATCTCACAGGGATAGGGAGTGCTTAAAAGAGAGGGAATTGAGTTCAAATAGTAGCTCTTTGTCATAAGGTGAATAGATGAGTCAAGATGTCATTGGATTCAAGTGCAAAGGGGATGAAAGACAGCAAAACAGAGAAGGGGTTTTGTTAAAGACCCAATCAGACAAATCAAAGCCATAAAGAGCTTACTGACACCATACCATAAGAATGCTTAGAATTCAGTATGGGAGCATTGTTGGGTGTCCTGACCCACGTTTGTACTATTGTGCTGCAACATTTGGTGCTGTGGGCTTAGAAAATCCAAGATGGCGGAAAAGCCCACATTTGCACCAGAATCCAGGAGAACCATGCAGTTTTGCGCACACCAAAATGGTCCCCTGACCTGCCACCCACCAGTGCAAAGAAAGATGGTTCTGTTCAAAATCCGTTTTTATTAATGTCAAAAATTGCTAAGATCATGGGCCCGAAACCACCAAACAAAAATCCACTATGGTTGAATGTTTTACTTTACTCTACTGCAGATCCACATCAATGCCATGTCAAGCAAGGATCATATACTATCAAGTAAAATCCTTTCTTTTTGAAATGTATTAATTCAAGACAGCTGTCAAAAATAGGTGCAGTACCGGCATTGGACACTGACTGGCGCTGGCGCTCTATAAATCCTGACAGGAGAGCTGTCTTGCAGAACTATGCAGTGAACAGAAGGGGGTCTTATGTAATTAAAAGGTCAAAAGACTTGCTTTTCCTGAAAACCATTAACACCTCAGAGACACACACAACAGCCCAGGATATCACATGGCCCTGTTGATTGAGAGGGAGGAGTTTCCCCTACAGCTTGCAGGACCCAACACAATAGACCCTTTCAATTGAATAGAAATGCAGATTAGGGTGTAGCTGGCAACAGCTGCCCTGCCAAGAAGGAGAGGCCTGTGATCTCTGACTCACCAAGCTTCTGGGGGCGGATTGTGGATTCATATTGCAGCAAATATATGTTTAAGTTAAATTGCTTATAAAATCTTGTATTAAGCTCACAGAAATGTACAATTTGGGGGTCCTTAATATGGAAAATGCCCTCACGATCTGAGACCAAACTCCACTTTGTGCGGTGTTCTGGGACCGAACCCCGCTATTTATTAATATTGCAGACACTGTGTTTAGGATAGAGACATATTAATTTCCAGTAATATGCTCAGGGAAGGGGTGCAGGTCTGTGTACATTTTGAGGAAAAACCAATATGGTGAAAGTCACTAAAAAGCACAAAATGTTGCCATTTTTGAACCCAGGCTCTGAGGGGGATCAGAGTTGGGCAAGAATGTACCTAAATTCATCTGCAATGTGTACATGTAATTTCACCAAACTGTGTATCTGGGAAATGTGTGTTTTGGGTAAAATTGATTTTATTTTTCTAAGTAAATGCAAAGGGAGTGCTCTTTCTGAATGCCATAAAATTAATGCCTGATGACACACCATTCCTTCCCCCAATCAAGGGAGAGAGGAGGACTTGGCCAATGATAAGTTGTGAGGGGCAGGCTTAGTTATGCCCATGCACACACCCACTTGCAGAACACATAAAAAGAGACTGCTTGGACAGGCAAGGGGTTCATTTTCCATTTTCTTGCGGAGCATTTTGCCGGACCACACAACATCTAGAAGGAACATCCAGAACTTAGACTCCAGATAGACTACAGAACTTAAAGCAAGGGCCTAACCCACAAGCTGAGAACTCTTCTCAGCAGGCCTTCAGAATCCAGCAATCCAACCAAACTATTCTACAGCCGGGCGAGCTGTTAGATCCTTTGCCAAGAACTTTTGCCAGAACCGGTAGCAGACCCAGAAAGCAGTGCTGTATCCAGAATCCACTTGATCCAGACCAGCAGAACCACAGACCAGACCGCTGTGAAGTGCTGACAGCAGAACCACAGACCAGAACCAGAGATCCAGAACCAGAGAACCAGTACCAGAAACTGCCCAGAGTCCAGTCCAAACCTGCTGACCAGACCCTGACGGCCTATTTCAAATTCATAGTGTGAGTACTCAGCCAGAACTGTGCAAAACCAATCTCTTAGTCTAAAATAATCTGATTCAAACCCTTTTAACCTATCCAGAACTGCATCATAGAATCGTGTGTCCCTTCTCCGATTTTAAACCTGTGAAAGTGTCATTTTGCCATTTTGAATCATTATTTCATTTTTGAAAAACTACCTTCATAAAATCGTCAGTATCTTTGGAATCGTAGGTGCTAGGAACGAGATTTAACTTTCATTTTAAAGCTAAGATTCTAAGTCTTCCTCAAACCGACTTTCTATTCCTTATAGTTATTCCATAATCACGCTCAACGCATTCGGAAAAAGTGCCGTGATTTGCGATTTGATCCAATTAGCTCCTGTCAAAATATCCGCTTTTGCTTGAACTGCTAAAATACGTTTTCAACCTGCTAATCCCTCATTGCGCATTGCCAGTGTGACTTGAACTAATATTAAATAGCTATCACCTACCCAGAACCCCCTACAGGGAATTAAAATCATTTTTCATATTTTTCCCTTCATTGCCACCACATTTAAAAGGATTTGCCGGCTTTAAAATCATACCTGTTTTCCTCTAAGCTCGCTGGGAGGAACTGGAACTTTGTATTGTGATTGTATTCCTGAAAACCGTGTGCTTCACTTCCATCTCCTTATCTTGCATAGGAGGGGAGTGAATTGCCACCAGGGGAAAAGTGAACAAATTATCTCTTGTGAAACCCTATCAGTTATTTCTGTACTGCATTTTCTTTCCATCATTGTTTTTCCTTGAAACCATAAAAGCATTCTCAGTTACCTTTTCCTTCCTATACCAACTCCTAAGTAATTAAATAAGCATACAATTGTCATATTATCCATTGTTGATCACCGGCATATTCTTAAGTGTGATATCAAATATTAATTTATTATAAAAGTGTGATATATATATATTGTTTAATTTTTCCAATAAACCTTTTACATTGCAAAACAAACCTACTTCTTGGCTCAGTGAGGTCAAGGGGATTCAAAGAGAGGGGCATTATATAAGGGTTTATCATCCAGAGTATAACTTGTCATAAAAATATATAAATAAGGGCTTCCCTTGGGCGTCCCTGACGAGGCACTGACTTGGTGGGATTGCTGAATTGAAGTCACTTAACAGATTGGGGGCTCGAGCCGGGGATTCTGGATTAGAACTATCACTTGTGCAGATTAATACAGTGTGCTAACTGACAGGATATATAAATTCTGTTGGATCACCATGCTGTGTTACACTGTAAAAACACCCCTCAAAGGAAACGGTCTGTTTTGCAAAATAAAATACAAACTTCTGGAAGTCAGGAAGGAAATCAATCTCCAGAATGACGACCTTGGTAGATATCAAAATAGCCAGAGAACACCTCTTACATAAGATATTTGTGAGAGGTGAGTGGGCTCATCAGGACCAGGCGGTCTGGTTGCAGGCAATCGCACCCCAGATCACTGAAACAGGGTCAGATATATGGAGAGATCAGGGTCCCTTACATGTGGCCCTGAGTGAACTATATATGGCCCTAAGGCCAAGGATGAGCACAACAAGATTGCCAGGGTTGCGGCATATTTATATTTTTATATATGGGAGCCATACAGGACAAATGTGCTGAAGGCCAAGATCTGGCAAATAGGCAACTGATGGCATTAGAGAAGGCCCAATCTGACCTGGTCTCTTTTGAGCAGAGGCTGCAGAGGAGCCAGGAGTCAGAAAATGATAGTAGGCAGTATATTATTAAAATAAAGGAGGATATGGATATCCTGCAACAGGAAAAGTCTGACCAGGATAACAGATTTCTGGCCTTGCAGAAGGAGTACCAAGAAGGTTTGGACGCCCTACTGCAGAGCCAGAAAAAGCTGGAGCAACAACTGGACCTCAATAGGGCATGCGCAGAGCAGGTAGTCACCCTGCAAAGTCACCTAGATAGGGAGAAGACAGAGAGCAATAAACTGATTTTGAAAGACCTGGATACCCAGGCAGAGTTTGATCAAGAACGCCAGAAAGCTGGTGCCTTTCAAAGGCAGAGGGACAACCTGGCAGAACAGATGCAGGCTCTTAGTCAGGAAAGGGACACCTTAGGCCAGGAAGTCTGCCAATTAAAAGAAAAAATTGAAGAAAATCACGTGGCCCTCCAGGGACTGGGTGACCTCCAAAAAGGGCATCAGAACTTGTTAAAGCACACCAGGAGGGTGGAAGATGCTCTGGCAAGAAAGGAACAGGCCAGTAGGATGGGACTCAGGAGGTAACCCTCCTGCAGCAAAGACTGGCCCAGTATTCCAGGACCAACCAGAAAGCGCAGAGAGAAAATGAGACTCTCTGTCAGCACAATGATAGGCTCCAGCAACAGGTAGCCATGCAGGAGAGACTGATAGAGTATAGTAAGGCCTTAACTGAGGAACTGAAAGCGCAGGCTCTTGCATTGCAACAGGGAGCAGGGGCTGACAGAGATGAAGTTTGCTGGGAAAGGGAAACACCTGAGCATAACCTCAGAAGCCCTAGTACCAGAGGACTTCATCTCTCCCAGTCCTTGGACTCTGCCACCCCCATGTCCGCTGGCGCACATGAGCACAGGGCCACAGGGAGGGAAGATTACTATCCAGCCAAAAGTATGGGGTTCATAGGCCAGTACCTCCCAAGAATGGATGGGCGGGCATCCGGGTATGGGCACCCAAGCACAGTGCAATTTCGTGGGGAACCCCAGGAAAGTAGGCCCACTAAGGGCATCCTAAAAACCTCTGCCCAGTTAGGTCAGTGGGGGGGTACCCATCAAATCCTGGCAGCAAGGAGGGATATGAAGACTCCTCTGAGCGGCCCAGGACACAGGAGACTAGGTCCCCACATTCTGCCAGCCATTCCCAGGCTCGCAGAATCCGGGAAAACCTGGACGACCAGACGGGCACCTCTGGGAGCAGTGCCTCTGAGTTAGAGGACGAGTGGACCAGGGTTACCCTAACCAAAAAGGCCAATAAGGCAAAAAGGGCCTTGCTTAAGGACCCCTTAAAACAGATTAAGGCAATAAGGTGTGTCATCACCCCTTATCACAAGAACGCCAAGTATTCTGTTTGGGAACACTTGGAGCTTTATGAGCAAATGATGGAGACTTTCCATTTGAAGGACAGCAGTAGCTGCATTCAGTATGTCAAATGGACATTCTCCCCAGAATACTCCAGTTTCTTTGCGGGGCTGGAGGACCAAAATCATTCAAGATGGTCCACCTACAGGGCGGCCATCTTGAAACATTTTTCTGTTCACAGAAATCCCCAAGAGGCTCGCAAAGCAGCCTACAATTTGCAATGTGGGAGGATCAGGCCCCACAAGAATTTGTGCAGGAGTTAAAGCGTGCTTTTGCGCAGACTACAAAAAGGGTACGCACGGACAGTAGAGAATTTGTTAATACGTTTTTCCATGCCTTACCCAAATACATAATGACCCATCTCGTGAGAGACTTTCACAAGAAAAGATCTTTAGACTGGGTCATTGAGCAAGCCACCCGCATCTATGAGGTGCAGAAACCAGTGGAAAATAGGAATCAGCCCAAAAACCCCAAAACCAACAGCACCCTTGCTGCTGCCAAGGTGGCAGAGGTAAAGGTTGCCCTTGTTTTAGATTTGGAGATGGGGGGGGCCTAAAAACCTGCCTGCACCGAATAATTCTAAGCCCAGAAGGCCCTCGGGCCAGTCACAGACAGGGAGTCAAGGAGGTAGTCCCACAAAGGGGGTCCCTCGCTCCCCTGACTATGTAAGTCCCCGCTATAAGGTAAACAGTCCAATCCTGGGTTATGTGTGGACTCCTCCGGCTAAAGCGGGGGGATCCAACCAAGCACCCAACCCAGGGAACCTCCCTCCGCACTTCCCCCAGGAGGGCAGAAATTCACCAAATCCTGGGCAGAACTTGTTCCCCAGGTATCCACCCAACTTCCAGCCCCCAAATCATCCATCCTTCTTTCCCCAATTCCCTAAGCGCAGACAACCGAATCCGGGAGAGGGGAGGCCAAGGGTGGAGGGGTACCCAAATCTTCCCAACCCGGGGTACTTCCAGAGAAGGGATAGCTACCCCTCCCGGGATCAGCCAAGGGGAGGAAATAGAACCCTGTATCAGCCTGAGCGGGTTTCACAGTTAGAGCGCCAGGTCCAAAATATGGCACGGGATCTGGGTCACATAATGAGGGCTCAACAGAACCCTCAGATGAGCATGCCACCGCAGAATGCCCCAAACTCTGGGCCTGGTGCTCCATAACAATGACGGGGGCAGCACCCAGACAACCCACCGGTTCCCATGGAGGAGGCACAAGGGGAAGGGGGGTGTAAAGCCTTGGAGGAAGCGATCCTTCCCAACTTGTAAACAGCCCCTGGAAACCCAGGAACCGGAAACAAAATCTCCTACCCCTGAAAGTCTGCCACCCAAGGAGCAAAGAGGAGCTAGGAGAAACAGAGGACCCAAACAGACCCATTTTGTGGAGGAGGTACAGGTCTTCCAATTTGAGGGAGAGGGATCCTCAGAGGATCCTGGGAAAAGGATCTTCTCCTTCAGAGATGGGGGAACTCCTCCCAAGGAAAAATGGGTCCCAATGGATTCCAAACAAAAACAGACCTTGGCCGTGTGGCCATAGGTTCCAACCCAGACTGGGTAGATGTGGGGATTGAGCTGTTGCAGCCCATCATTCAATCCCAGAACCAACAATACCGAAAACCCCTGGTTCAAACCCATCCTGGTGACTGCCTCCAAAAAGGGGGGGGCGGCCCAGAACCGGAACCAGGGGAACCCAAAACCACATCCATAGACTGGGTAGATGTGGGGATCGAGCTGTCGCCGCCCATCATCCTATCCCAGAACCAACAATACTGAAAACCCCTGGTTCAAACCCATCCTGGTGACTGCCTCCAAAAAGGGGGGGGGGCGGCCCAGAACCGGAACCAGGGGAACCCAAAACTGCATCCATAGACTGGGTAGATGTGGGGATTGAGCTGTCGCCGCCCATCATTCTATCCCAGAACCAACAACACCGAAAACCCCTGGTTCAAACCCATCCTGGTGACTGCCTCCAAAAAGGGGGGGCGGCCCAGAACCGGAACCAGGGGAACCTAAAACCGAATCAATAGACTGGGTAGATGTGGGGATCGAGCTGTCGCCGCCCATCATCCTATCCCAGAACCAACAATACCAAAAACCCCTGGTCCATACCCATCCTGGTGACTGCCTCCAAAAAGGGGGGGGGCGGCCCAGAACCGGAACCAGGGGAACCCAAAACCATATCCAGTTGCCAACTTTTTCTTTCAGATTCCCGAGACTCTCCACAGAATTTTGCCCAAATCTCTTCTCTCTCAATGTCCAAAACCAGAAAATTAGCCCGCCAGTTGTCCAAAAATGTGCATTATCTGTGCCCCCTTAAAGAGAAGGAAGGAAGATACTATGCCCCGGTACAAGTACAGGGGCAGGGTACAATTTTGGCACTGGTGGACACTGGATCCCAAGCTACCCTTCTGTCCAAAAGGGCCTTTGATGAACTAAATGCAGGAAGGGGGGAGAATTACTGAATTCCTCTCACCTCTCTTCCTGGACAACTCCAGAACTTTAACGGGAAGGAAATTCCCGTCGAGGGGACTGCAGATTTGGACATCAAAATTGGGCGACACAAGGTGAAACACCCGGTCATAGTAGTGACTCCATAGGGCACCCCTTGTTTACTAGGGAATGACCTCCTGAGAAGGTTTTCACCCCTAATAGATTGCGTAAACAAGGTCCTCTGGACCCAGACTAGCCGACCAATAAAATTAAAGCAGAGTGTCAACTATATTAACTTAAACGGCACCTGCCACATGGTTGAACAAAAATCCGACTAATAGTAGAATTTCACTTCCAGAATAACCAGATTCCAGACGTGACAGTAATAGCAGTAGTACAACAGACTGGTGATGGGGGGTCCTCTCTATTTCTGAAAATCAACCTTCCTTCCAGTTTAAGGTGGTATTCCACACTGGAAGGAAACACTCTGAAATTCTTTACTAATCCACAATCAGACATTCCCACTCTGATAGTCCAGAAAGATGTGAAATCAACTCAGAGCCTGGCTGATTTTCAGCAAATTGGAGAGCAGTTGTTGATCCCTGTTCAGTTAAATGATGGGAAGGACTCTGTTCTCGCCAGAGTGTGTGTGAACAACGGTAAGAGCTTCATCAGCGAAGCCATGTTCTGCCAACTCCCAAAAGATCCCGCCATTCCCACATTCAAACTGATAGACAAATGGGAAATGGACCTGGAAGCACCCAATTCCAAACATCTCCTGCCAAGCAGGTGTATGCTCAAAATCTCCATTGGCAACAAGAGCATAGTCCATAATTGTTGGGTCATGCGAGACGTCACTGCCGCCTTTTACTTAGGCAGTGATATTCTCAATCGCTTGCCCATTAGTTTGGACCTAATAAACTTCAAAGCTTGGTCCCGATTAGCGGATAATCCCATGGGCTTTGATGATCCAGAAAAAGCATTTAGGTCAGCTCAATTGCTACCTTATTCAGTTGAAATTCAGGTTAAAGAGGAAGTCACCATCCCAGAAAGGACCCGACAATTCTCCCTGGAAGTGAAAGTTAAAAGAGGACAAAAATTGAAAAACCCTGATGCTTATATTCATCTAAATGCTTCTCTCCAACAGCAAGGGTTGGGGGTAAACCCAACACCATTAGTCAATATAGAACATGACACCATTCCAATAGAGGTGGATAACTGCGACTTAAAGAGTATTACTCTAGCCGCAGGCATCATTATTGGAATGGCGGTTGATGACTGACATGTCTCCATTGATTTAGGAAATGAACTGTTAGGACCAATCCCCAAGGACTGTTTTGACAGTGACAGTGATGACAATACAACACCAGACAGGATCTTTACCCGGCATGGGGGGAACTTCCTGGTGTACACTTCCTGCCCTTATGGTAAGGAAGATGTGACTTATGACTTCAGGAGGGATGAGGTGATTTTCCAGGTCCATGAGGGCTGCCTTTCCCACCTGAAGCCTCCAGTCCAAATCAGCACTCTGACCAGGGACTTCTCCACCCAGCTGGAGGAGGCCGCTGAGATAGCAAAACCAGAAGTCTTTCCAAGCTTAAGGCAGATGGTGGAAGAGAGAGTCAACCTAGCTGATGCCTGCGTGACTCTGAAACAGAGGCAAAAGTTGAAACAAGTTTTCTTGGATTTCCAAGATCTCTTTGCGGTAGACTCATATGACTGTGGTCGCACCGACATCCACACAACAACAATTCCCACGGACCCTGGCATGACTCCAGTGTTTGTGAAGCAATATCGTTTGCCTCTCGCATCCATGGAGTCCCTTGCTGGAATAATTAAGAACCTTGAGTCCCGGGAGATAATCCGTCCAGTACACAGCACCTTCAATAATCCAGTGCTGGGAATATTGAAGCCAAACGGCCAGTGGAGACTCTGTGCTGACCTTAGGGAGCTCAACAAACGGGTCCATACTTCCCGATAGCCTTTGCCCTACGTTGACCAAGGGCTGGCCCAGATTCAGGGGTAACAGGCATTCACTGCAATAGACCTGACCAATGGATACTGGAGCGTGCCTGTCAGTAGGGAGGACCAATACAAACTGGCTTTTACCTTTGGGGGCCAGCAGTACACATGGACCCGAACTCCCTTCGGATACTTCAACTCCGGCAATGAGTTCAACATTTTCCTACATAAGGCCATGCCCGACCTGGGTGCGAGGGGTTACCTGGCTTATGTAGATGACGTCCTCATTAAAAGTTCATCTGTGGAGGAACACATAGCGGAGATCTGTTATGTTCTGACACAGTTGAGGGCCGCCGGAGCAAACATTTCCTTCCAAAAAGCACAGTGGTGTAGAACCCGTGTTAATTTCTTGGGGCATGAGATTACTCCTCAGGGTCTCTGCCCCCAAGTAAAGAAAGTGCAAGCACTTCAGAAACTGAAAGACCCCACAACTCTGCTGGAACTAAGGAACCTCCTTGGACTGACTAATTACAGCAGAAAGTTCATTGAAGGCTACGCAGAGATCACCAGACCCCTGATTCATCTCTTGAAGGGGGGGGTAAAGTGGGAATGGGGTCCAGAACAATCTGAGGCAGTAAGACAGCTCAAAAGAAGCCTCTCACAAGCGCCCTGCCTAGCTTACCCTGTCAGAAACAAGGAGTTTTTCCTGGAGACAGGGTTCTCTAATACGTGCTTGATAGCAGTATTATACCAAAAGCATGACAAGGTCAATAAAGTAATCTCCTATGCGAGCAAAACTTTATCCTCTGTGGAGGAAAAATTCAACGATTGTGAGAAGGCACTCCTGGCAATGGTGTGGGCATTGAAGAATTACCGCCCGTTTATCCAGGGGGAACACATCATAGTGGAGACTCCACACCAGCCTCTGCAATATCTCCAAAGTGACAGAATCCGGGCCGGAAATGTGAGTAATTCCCGAATTACTTCCTGGATTCTGTCAATGCAAGGCTTTCCTGTGGAGGTCAGATATGGCCAAAACAAGAAGAGTCCCCTCGCGCAAGGTCTGACTGACTTGCATGATTGTGCCAGTGAAAACTGTCTCAAGGATGAAAGTCTGAAAATCAAGGACAACATGGACATGTTGACAACAATGGGGCAAAATAACTGGTGGCCGGCGTAGGGAATGAATGGGTGAATGAGTCCCCAGAACCCTCCGCTGGATACAAAATTGGTCCCCGAAGTAGTCAGTTGGCAGAATTGATGGCTGTGTATCAAGCCATCCTCACTGCTGTCCAACATCAACTCCACAAACTGGTCATAATCACAGATTCAGATTATGTACGGAACGGGTTCGTGGAGCACCTGGTTAATTGGAAAACCAGAGGCATGTTATGTGCTAATAACAAACCCTTGAAACATGGGAAGTTAATTCAAAACATTGATGATCTGTCACCGTGAATGGGATAACCAACTATTGGAAAAAGATCAAGGGTCATTCCAAAGTAGAGGGACCAGACAAAACTGGAAATGACTTAGCTGATCAGCTGGCCAAAACCGGGGCCATCCAAGGGGATCTAATACAAATAGAGTCCCTGTTGGGGGAACTGCAGGTCACTGCTATCACTAGATCCCAGACAAATGCTCACAATGATCTTTCAACTGCACAATGGATTAAGGAGACCCCAGATGCTGATTTGATTACGGCTCAAAAAGGGGATCCAATAATTGGTAAGTTTTACCAACACATTGAGGACCCTGCGAACTTTCCCCTGACGGATACCGATTACATTGGGAAAGAGGACCTTAGAGTGTTGATGAAATGTCCAAAAATGTTCTGAATCCAAGACGGTTTGTTGGTAAGGAAATCCCAAGCTGGCCATGATCAGTGGGTGGTCCCTACCTCATTCCGAAGCCTGATGCGGCCACCGCCGGTCATAGGGGGTTTCATACAACACTTGAGATCTTAAGAGAGGTTGCATACTGGCCACACATGGGGCAGGACCTCGACCAATACTTGAAGGGGTGTCTTGTGTCTGCACAATTTCAGCCAACATCCCTCACACACCGGGCGCCTCTCCAAAAGAGGGGGATGACACTGCCATGGTCAGATTTGCAAATCGACTTCATAGGCCCCGTGATTCGGTCCTCTAGGGGAAACAAGTAAATGTTGACGGTCACGCTTGTTTACCAAGTGGGTGGAATGTCTCATGGCCCCAAATTGCAAGGCAGAAACAGCAGTTGCCCTGATGATCAACCACATCTTTTTGCGTTTTGGTCTACCCCAAAGGATTGAGTCAGACAGAGGTAGCCATTTTACCAGCGAGGTAATGACAAAGATGTGGGAGATACTTGGGGTTAAAAGGAAGCTACATATTGCTTACCGGCCAGCCTCTTCTGGTGCAGTGGAGAGATACAACAGAACCATAGTGAGCATCTTAAAAAAGTTTGTGGCAGATTCTGGGCCAAGTTGGGATATCCGATTACCTCTGGTCCTAATGGCCATCAGATCTACCCCTTCATCTGCAACGAAAATGTCACCCTTTGAGCTGATGACTGGACACAAGATGGTGCTTCCCCAGCATTTGCTCTACAGGACCCAAGAGCAGACATTGATAAATGCCTCCACAACTCATGAGTATGTGGAGAATTTAAGGAAACACTTTCAACATGCTTTTGCCTATGCTCAGCGAAATCTAGAAAGATCAGCTGATAGCATGAAAAACCGTTACGACCTGAAGACCACCCGGAAAGAATACAATGTGGGAGACCGGGTCTATCTATACAATTTCCAAAGAAACCAGGCCAAACAGCAAAAATGTTTGCCTACATGGAAGGGACCTTTTGAAATTATAGACAAGATCTCCCCAGTTGCCTACAAGATCTGCATCCCCAAAGGTAGTTTGGCAGAAGGGGAAGACAAGTGGGTCCATATAAATCAGTTAAAGTGTTGCCATCCCAGGCACACTCTGCAGCAACTGGAGGAGTCCTCTGCAATACAAGAGGGGGCTGCTCCAGAGTAATTCAGTTCCAACCCTAAAATATCCCACATATAGTCTCTAAAATATTATGATTCTTGAATGAAAATGTCTTCTGATTATATCTTGTTTTTTTTAAAAAATAAGAATGTAAATGTCTATTGATTTATAAAATGTACATGCCGCCCCACTATATCAATAGTGGGGGAGAAATGTCTACAAATAGGTATTGCCGCTTTGCTTTGTCATCCTAGGAGAAAGAAAACCTGGAGACTGACCACGGAAGACGACCTGGGGACCGGGAGCAAAGATGCGAGGGGCCCAGGGTACCGCCCAATACTCCCATCAGGACCGGCGAGGAGAACCGATCGATCCACCCTGATGGAGGAAAAGATGCTGAACTTTGTCATCTGCGGAATCGGGAGAAGATGATGCGGACATCCCATGCGTGGATTAAAACATCCTTTGCACCCGACTCCCCCTCGACTCGAAATCAAAGCGCAGTCGGGCGGGGGGGCTAGTTGGGTGTCCTGACCCACGTTTGGACTATTATGCTGCAGCATTTGGTGCTGTGGGCTTAGAAAATCCAAGATGGCAGAAAAGCCCACATTTGCACCAGAATCCAGGAGAACCGTGCAGTTTTGCGCATACCAAAATGGTCCCCTGACCTGCCACCCACCAGTGCAAAGAAAGATGGTTCTGTTCAAAATCCATTTTTATTAATGTCAAAAATTGCTAAGATCATGGACCGGGAAACACCAAACAAAAATCCAACTATGGTTGAGTGTTTTACTTTACTGAACTGCAGATCCACATCAATGCCATGTCAAGCAAAGATCATATACTATCAAGTAAAATCCTTTCTTTTTGAAATGTATTAATTCAAGACAGCTGTCAAAAATAGGTGCAGTACCGCCATTTGACACTGACCGGCGCTGGCGCTCTATAAATCCTGACAGGAGAGCTGTCTTGCAGAACTGTGCAGTGAACAGAAGGGGGTTTTATGAAATTAAAAGTTCAAAAGACTTGCTTTTCCTGAGAACCATTAACACCTCAGAGACACACACAACAGCCCAGGATATCACATGGCCCTGTTGATTGAGAGGGAGGAGTTTTCCCTGCAGCTTGCAGGACCCAACACAATAGACCCTTTCAATTGAATAGAAATGCAGAGTAGGGTGTAGCTGGCAACAACTGCCCTGCCAAGAAGGAGAGGCCTGTGATCTCTGACTCACCAAGCTTCTGGGGGCGGGCCAGACTGGATTGTGGATTCATATTGCAGCAAATATATGTTTAAGTTAAATTGCTTATAAAATCTTGTATTAAGCTCACAGAAATGTACAATTTGGGGGTCCTTAATATGGAAAATGCCCTCACGATCTGAGACCAAACTCCACTTTGTGCGGTGTTCTGGGGCCGAACCCCGCTATTTATTAATATTGCAGACACTGTGTTTAGGATAGAGACATAGTAATTTCCAGTAATATGCTCAGGGCAGGGGTGCAGGTCTGTGTACATTTTGAGGAAAAACCAATATGGTGAAAGTCACTAAAAAACACAAAATGTTGCCATTTTTTAACCTAGGCTCTGAGGGGGATCAGAGTTGGGCAAGAATGTACCTTAATTCATCTGCACGGTGTACATGTAATTTCAACAAACTGTGTATCTGGGAAATATGTGTTTTGGGTAAAATTGATTTTTATAAGTAAATGCAAAGGGGAGTGTTCTTTCTGTATGCCATAAAATTAATGCCTGATGACACTGCATTCCTTCCCCCAATCAAGGGAAGAGGAGGACTTGGCCAATGATTAGTTGTGAGGGGCAGGCTTAGTTATGCCCACGCACACACCCACTTGCAGAACACATAAAAAGAGACTGCTTGGACAGGCAAGGGATTCATTTTCCATTTTCTTGCGGAACATTTTGCCGGACCACACAACATCTAGAAGGAACATCCAGAACTTAGACTCCAGATAGACTCCAGAACTCAAAGCAAAGGCCTAACCCACAAGCTGAGAACTCTTCTTAGCAGGCCTTCAGAATCCAGCAATCCAACCAAACTATTCGACAGCCGGGCAAGCTGTTGGATTCTTTGCCGATAACTTTTGCCAGAACTGGTAGCAGACCCAGAAAGCAGTGCTGTATCCAGAATCCACTTGATTCAGACCAGCAGAACCACAGACCAGACCGCTGTGAAGTGCTGACAGCAGAACCACAGACCAGACCAGACCAGAGATCCAGAACCAGAGAACCAGTAACAGAAACCGCCCAGAGTCCAGTCCAGACCTGCGGACCAGACCCTGACGGCCTATTTCAAATTCATAGTGTGAGTACTCAGCCAGAACTGTGCAAAACCAATGTCTTAGTCTAAAATAACCTGATTCAAACCATTTTAACCTGTCCAGAACTGCATCATAGAATCGTGTGTCCCTTCTCCGATTTTAAACCTGTAAAATTGTCATTTTGCCATTTGGAATCATTATTTCATTTCTGAAAAACTACCTTCATAAAATCATCTGTATCTTTGGAATCGTAGGTGGAACGAGATTTAACTTTCATTTTAAAGCTAAGATACTGAGCTTTCCAACAAGCCTAAAACCGACTTTCTATTCCTTATAGTTATTCCGTAATCGCGTTCGACGCATTCGGAACAAGTGCCGCGATTTGCGATTTGGTCCAATTAGCTCCTGTCAAAATAGCCGCTTTTGCTTGAACTGCTAAAATTCGTTTTCAACCTGCTAATCCCTCATTGAGCATTGCCAGTGTGACATGAACTAATATTAAATAGCTATCACCTACCCTGAACCCCCTACAGGGAATTAAAATCATTTTTCATATTTTTCCCTTCATTGCCACCACATTTAAAAGGATTTGCCTGCTTTAAAATCATACCTGTTTTCCTCTAAGCTCGCCGGGGGGAACTGGAACTTTGTATTGTGATTGTATTCCTGAAAACCGTGTGCTCCACTTCCATCTCCTTATCTTGCATAGGGGGGGAGTGAATTGCCACCAGGGGAAAAATGAACATATTATCTCTTGTGAAACCCTATCAGTTATTTCTGTACTGCATTTTCTTTCCATCATTGTTTTTCCTTGAAACCATAAAGGCATTCTCAGTTACCTTATACCAACTCCTAAGTAATTAAATAAGCATACAATTGTCATATTATCCATTGTTGATCACCGTCATATTCTTAAGTGTGATATCAAATATAAATTTATTATAAAAATGTGATATATATATATATATATATATATATTGTTTAATTTTTCCAATAAACCTTTTGAATTGCAAAACAAACCTACTTCTTGGCTCAGTGAGGTCATGGGGATTCAAAGAGAGGGGCGATATATATGGGTTTATCATCCAGGGTATAACTTAAAAATATATAAATAAGGGCTTCCCTTGGGCGTCCCAGACAAGGCACTGACTTAGTGGGATTGCTGAATTGAAGTCACTTAACAGCACTTAGAACTTTATGAGCAAATGATTTAATCATTTGGGGTAAAAAAGGATGTCAATTGCAAGGAGTTTCCAAATTTGACATTTTAACCTGAGTGCTCCAGTTTCTATGCAGGACTGGTGGACCAGGATCATTATAAATGGTCCACCTATAAAGCAGCCCTTTTGAAACACCTCTCCACTCATAGGAACCCACAAGAGGCATATAAGGCTGCATATAACTTGCAATGTGGGGAAGATCAGACACCTAGGGAGTTTGTACAGGAATTTAAACATGCATTTGTGCCAACGTCCAGGCCGGTGAATATGAATAATAGTGAATTTGTGAACACTTTTTTATATGTGTTTCCCAAATACATAAGTAGTCAGTGTGTGCATGGTTTCTATGATTGCAGGACATTGGATTGCGTAATAGCGCAAGCCACCCGGATCAATGAAGTCTAGAAACCCACTGAAAATAACAATAACAACAAAACCACAAAACTATCTACCACACCTGATGAAGCAAAGGTGGCAGAGGTAAGAACCATCCCTCATTTGGGCCTGGAGAAGGTGTCCAAGCTAAAAATACTCCTGCCAACAAGCAGAATGAAAGGTTGAGGGGACCCTGCGCCCTGGCCCAATCCAAATGTAGTCAGGCAAGATTTAAGAACAATGACCCCCTGACCCTGTCACCTAGGTAAGTCCTCTGTATAAGGGCACACAACCGATCCTGGAGTATGTGTACACTCCCCTGGCACAAGGAGGGCATGGGGGGACCAGGTAATTACTTCCCCGGGAAACTTCTCTCCAAACATCCCGCCAGAGAAAAGTACCACTCCACCTCCCAACCTGCATTTTTTCAACAGGTACCCTCAAAAATCTGAACTTCCAGAACAATATTCCTTCTCCCTGGTCCCAGGACAATAGATCCCTGAATCAGGGAGAAGGAAGAATCAGTACTGAAAATGAAGTGGGAAATGTTAAATACCCAAGCTGCTCTGCTAGAAGGGACATTGCCTCTTCTATGGAGCAGCAGAGGTATGAACAGAGAGCTCCCTACAACCCAGGAAATGTTACACAAAAGGAGCGACAGGTTCAACAATTGTCCGACGACCTAGGACGCATGTTGAGGGCTCAGTCAAACCCTCAACCCGTCCAGGCTCCCCAGAACACCCCAACACATGGGTCTAAGGACCAGGGGGAAATGACTGAAGGAAAGTTCCAACATGTGACAGGTTCCTGAGGATGAGTCCTGGTTGAAGGTTTGTAAAGGAATTGTGCATGCCTATCGCAATCTCTATACAACATATTCACAGTGCCTTTCTTTAACCTGTTGGAAAAAACTAATATAGGGTTCACCAACTTTGCTGATGACGCTCAGTGTGTCATTCCTATGTCAGGCCAACATAAAGAGGTCGAAAAAAGGTTAAATGAAACCTATGAAATCATCCAATGGTGGACGATGGAAAATGGCCTGGCATTAAACGAAGGAAAAACTGAGTTGATGGTAATAGGCACAAGAAATAAAACAAATAAACTCGAAGATAGCTACAAACACTTATAGCTGAGTGTGTCATAGAAACAGAAAATAAAGTGAAGACCTTGGGGGTAGTTTTAGACCAGAATCTAAACATTAAGGCACACACAGGTAGCCTGATTTTCTCTACGGTCTACCATATCAAATGGCTAGCCCAACTTAGACCCTAGATCTCCCAAACCAACTGTGAGGCTATTGCTACGGCCATTGCTGTGTCAAAGATCAACTATTGCATTAGTCTACGTGTGGGAGCAGCCAAGTCTGATATCTATTGCAGACACTTCAAAACACTATGGCTTGAACCATTGTTGGCCTAAAAAAGGATCCAATTCCAGCTACTAACCATCACCCACACATGTCTTAAAGCATCTGGCCTGTGTTATTTAATGGAAGCACTGTCAGAAAAATCCAATATCAAAACGCTGAGGTCGAATAAATTAAACCAGCTACAAATTACCAAATGTAACCTTACCCAAGTTATCCAAAGTGTGTTTTTTTATGGCAGCTCCTACGGCATGGAATGATGTCCCACCCGGCCTTAGAGATATTGATTCTATAGCAACATTCAGAAAAGGAATCAAGAAACTGCTATTTAAATAAAAGTTTTCACATTGCCTTCAACAGTTCACCAATTCCTTACCCCCGTTTTTGCTAAATGCTGTCTAACCTAAGTCAACCTACCATAGCCATGTCCATTGAAACTGCACAAAACCACTCAGATGCAGCTAAACACTTCCACTCGGCACATCGAGGGGAGGAACGGAATGATTACAAACCTATCCACCAACCTCAACCTCAGGGAGTAGACAAACAAGGAGGGATGAACCGAATCAAGGAATGGATACTGAAAGAAAGACTAGAAATCAAGAGATCTGACTCTAAATCCAAACACCAAAGCAAAAGGGAGGAACCTAAAGGAAGCAAACCACCCCCTCTTATCTGTTTTTCCTGTAGAGAAAAGGGGCATTTAGCTAGACACTGCCCGAAAAAACGTAAAGGACGAACCTATGGAAATAGGCTGTTTAAAGGGAGAAGAGTGAGAAGAACCTGAAGAAGATTTAGAGACTGTTAGCATATGTTTATGTCACTCTTCTGCAGAGTTCACATATAAAAAATGCTTGGGTGAATGGGAAGCAAGTAAAGGCATTAATTGACTTGGGTACGAAGCAAACCGATATACGAGCTGACTTGGTCACAATAACGGATCTCGAACCCTACCCTATTTAGAGTTACCTATGTGTATGGGGACAATGATATATACCCCAAAATACCTGTACACATTAACATCCAGGGGGCGAGTCCTGTTTAATATCTTCAGCCATCATTCCTGGACTCCCCGAGGAAGTCATTCTGGGTTGGGATTTCCCTACCTTTCTACTCTCTTGCAGGAAACCCCACCTCCCTTCGAAGATTTATAACCCCAGAATTACTGGAGGTTAAATTATTACTCTCAAATATGGGACTTGGAAAAATCAGAACCCCACGAAACCCCTTCAAGATATAAAGAACCTATGAAACCCGAATCAACCCTAAGAGACCAGTTCATGGGTTACTTTAGAGGAACCAATAAAACCACTCCATCGCCACCTACACCGGCAAAAGAAAATCACTCGAAAATGCTAGAGTTCTTGGATATATCGCATCCCTGTTCTCTGACAGGTCTTAACAACGAAGAACCTGGACAAAGTACAGGCATAACCACCTTGCATAGGGAAAGGGTATGTTATAAACCTGAAGGGTTTAAAAAAGGGTAGCAGGCGCTCCTCTCCAGAAAGAACATGGCATGATAACCTGTTCTGAGATGAGAGTTGGCAGCACACGCTTTTTGCTCACTGTACCTTTCACAGATGGGAAATATCGATTTGCATATCAGTCTTTGTGGGTCATTACGACCCAGGCGGTAAGTACACCAACTTTACCACCATGGTGTATACTATGGTGGATGGCGGATTTACCGCCACATTCCAAGGTGAGTGGGGCGGTAAATCCCCATTTCCCATTTACCCTTCCCCATTCCCATTTTTGCCCCATAGGGCATAATGGGAGTGGGGAAGGCGCTAATTACAGCACCGTAAATTACGGTGCCGTAATTAGCACCAAGGCGGTTTAGCGCCATGGATTTTAATGGCTGCTAAAAGCAGCCGTTAAAATTGGAATCAGGCGTTAAGGGTTAACGACGGCGTTAACCCTTAAAGCCTGAGTTGTAATGAGGCCCTTTGTCTCGCCCATATGGGCAGTCCAGTACCGAAATGCTATGGCAATTCCTCTTTGAACAAGAGTACCAACAGCAACCCCATACACGTGTTTCAGCCTTGTTGGGCCTCATCAGTGAGGTGAAGCTGTGCCTCTCTGAGCATAGTGAGCAGGGAGTCCATGTCTGGTTTCCCCCAGGTAACTCAGGGTGACCAACCCCAAGTTCCTTGCAAATATTTCAAAAAGGGTAGCAGGCGCTCCTTTCCAGAAAGAACATGGCATGATAACCTGTTCTGAGATGAGCGTTTGCAGCACACGCTTTTTGCTCACTGTACCTTTCACAGATGGGAAATATCCATTTGCATATCAGTCTTTGTCCCGCCCATATGGGCAGTCCAGCACTGAAATGCTATGGCAATTCCTCTCTGAACAAGAGTACCAACAGCAACCCCATACACGTGTTTCAGCCTTGTTGGGCCTCATCAGTGAGGTGAAGCTGTGCCTCTCTGAGCACAGTGAGCAGGGGGTCCACGTCTGGTTGCCCCCAGGTAACTCAGGGTGACCAACCCCAAGTTCCTTGCAAATATTTCAAAAAGGGTAGCAGGCGCTCCTCTCCAGAAAGAACTGTCTCTCATGAGTGATGACACTTCATGTTTACCTTAGATTTGTATATTTAATGTGAATACCCATGAGGTAGGAAGGCTGTGTTTCCCTTACGTGGAGCAAGCCGTTCTGAGATCAGTGAATAGAGACATCTGCCAGTGCCAGATAGTGCGCTCCATATATTTAGCGATGGGCACCCCTGCCCTCTGATACGATTCAATCTTTCCAACAGTTTTCACACTTTAGGCCATACATATACAGTTGATGGTTAAAACCTTGTATTATTTATTATTATTATTATTATTATTATTATTATTATTATTATTATTATTATTAATAATAATATAAGGAATATAAAGGTGTTTATTGAGCGACATACTTCTTTACAAGTCATAGGGTCAAGTCCACAGTGAGGGAAGCAGAAATTCAAGGAAGTAGGAGCCCAACATCAGTGGAGCAGGAAGGCAGGCAATATGGCAACAAGGGATCTACAAACAATGAGGGGAGGAAACAGGGGGAGCAGGTTGCCTAGTCTCAGTTTCGGTGAGGAGTGGAGAGTGAGTTCACATAGGTGTTAGGGAGAAGGCATTCCTTGAAGAGGAGGGTCTTCCGGTCCATTCTGACATGTAGAAGTAAAGGGACACGTCTTGTGGTGATCGGGAGGAGTTTCCATAAACAGAGAAATCCTGTCCTCTGGTTTCTTTCTTCTTTTCTGCACAGATGGAGTTCAATTGTGCACATCTCCTTACTTCTGGTGGATGACAGGCCTCTGGAGATTCTGAGCTTCTCAGCGAGGTAGCTTGGGGAATTGATGATGATTACAGCAGGATTTTAAGGTGATACGTGCTCGCAGAGGTTGCCGATGCAGTTTGATGAGTGTCGGGGTGATGTGGTCAAATGTGAAGAGTCTTTTGTTGAGTCGTACTGCAGCATGTATGACATATCTCAGAGGCGCCAGCATGGTTGCCAGAAGTCCTTCCAGAAGGACATTACTTGAACAGCAGATCTGACGTTGTTTGCAGGAATGCTGCAGAGACAGATCACACCTTGTGCATATGATAATCCCTCATAACCTTTCCCTTTCTCTGGAAGGACAGCCGTTATCGATAGATAACTACTGCATAACTTCCCCTGACTTGCATCTTTAGTAAGTTATGGCACAAAGAATTGCTGGAAGATCAGATAGTGATTCTATTCCCCGCCCCAGCTCCTTTTCTTTCACTGTCAGCATGCTTCTCTTTAACCTAGCTGCAACCGCATAAAGAGGGATGGAGCACCCCATATTATGGGGCATTTCAGGAATTCTGACGGCTCCTTTTGTTTTTTCTGCTCATAATTTCACCATGAAATACACAGGCATGGTTTCAGCATTACTCTGAGCCTGATGTTATGGAATGGCAGCAAAACCAGGAGAGAGGAGCCAGGTGGGAGTAAGGACCTGAAGCTGTGTGCACTCTCAGAGAGATCTGTGAGGATTGTCAGGGTTATTGGGGTAGACTTCTTAAAGACAAAAGCATGGATTCAGGCCCCTGCCATGATCACCTGATAAATGCCTAACAAACACTGTTTTATGCTCCAATGACTGCCCAAACAGGCACACATTCCCAGCTCACTACTGTGCATAGCACCCATACAAGTTAGAGTGAGATTAGAGATTGCACCGATCTTGCCAACGTACATACTCAGGAAGGTGCCTGGGGTCTTAATATCACAAGTAGCTCTTTTTCTGAGCCAAATGTTTTTGCCACCTATAAGCCTTCACTCCTTGCTTAATGTAAAAAGTGGAGTCCTCAGACTGACCTCTTCCCGCATATGCCAATTCCCAGATTCTTGTGGTGCATTGGATACAAAGTAAACATTTGTGAAAGAGAGAAAGAGGCAGAGAGAGTGAGAGAGACAGAGGCTGTGACTGAGAGTCAGGGTCTGACAGTGGCAATGTGGTAGTCTGCAATTGGACTTGTGTGCAAGAGGGTAGTGATAGGAGCATGGCAAGGAAACCAGAATGTGAGGCTTGCTCTACATATGTCTACTACTTCTAATACATTGTGATAACATTCATGTCTTTTTACATGCCTCCCTATGCCATGTTAGTATCTGGTATATGTGGTACAGGTGTTCTGCCCATCAAGATCTCTGACTGCTCCCTGCACTAATCCAGGGACGTCATTTAGGGATATCCAGGGGTCGTTCAAACATTTAAATGTAAGCTCCTTCGCTGTGGCCAGCGCCATGTGGCTCTTTGTTTCTGGAGTAGCTGGCTTTCTTTTTCAGGCCTCTTAAAAAAGAAAAACAGAGTTGCACAAGTGTAAGACTTTGAACAGTGACCCTAAATAAGAGCGAATAGGAATAACAAATAATGTGTCTTTCTGGAATTCTATGCAATAATTGCTAGACTCATTAAAGGTTTATTTCAGCTACACTTCAGGGGTGAGTCGCTGATTTAGTCCGTTCTTAAACACCTCAACTCAGCCTTTCATCCTTCTGAGGTTGATAAATGAGTACCAACAAAAGTTGGGTGATATTGTATGTGTATTTGTTCTATATAAAGCGTTTAAGCGTAAGTGCTTTTTAAAAACACATCATTATCATTTTGCCTTGGACGTCTGCTTACTTTATTTATTTATTGTGATATAGTTTAAATTATAAACTTTACACAAAACATAAAATAAATATCATATTAATGAAACATAATCCAAACTCATAACATAAAAATAAAACATCAAGAAAACAAACGAAGAAAAAAAAATAAGTTAAAATATAAAACAGAGGTAAGAAAGATCATCTTCATAAAACGGATATACACCACACAATTATCTATAAAATAACTATTAGGATACAATTATTCGATCAATACAGTTGCTTAAAGTGTTATATCCAGTCTAACTTCAATCCTCAGCCAGATAGTATACAAAGCTGTCAACAGACGCACACTGTTAGAATTAATGCAGTGGTTCCAGAAAAGGTCATCCTTGATATACTCATTATCATGAACATAACTACCCAGCAGGGGATTAAATGTACTAGCCATCTGGGGGCATTCAGTCAAGAGATGCTTTGACGTTTCCAACTGATCTTGAACTTTACATAGACGGCATAGTCGCAATGTAACAGCCATCTTAGCTTTTCTTCCCGTAACCATCATCGTAGGGAGTTGCTCCAATCTAAGTAACATGATAAACCGTCTAAGTCTAACTGATGGACAGATATTCAGATATCTCTGTGGTTTCTTGAAGTCATAGGGCCTCATTACAACCCAGGCGTTAAGGGATTAACGGCACCGTAAAAGGTGTTGGCGCCGTTAAACCCTTAATGCCTGATTACAAGGTCCCTTTGCGGGTTGCACTTTAACGCCTGCTTTTAGCAGGCGTTAAAAAACCAACCCGCAAAGAGACCTAGGAGCTAATCACGGCACCATAATTTACGGTGCCGTAATTAGCGCCTTCCCCATTCCCATTGAGCCCTATGGGCCAAAAATGGGAATGGGGAAGGGCCATGGCGGCATGGGGAATTACCGCCTCGCCAACCTCGGAATGGGGTGCAAATACCCATTCCGCCATGGCTGAGTCGGTAAATTACCGGCATGGACCATGGTGCTATTAGCACCATGGTCCAATGCCTGGGTCGTAATGAGGCCCATAGGGTCTATGTTGGACACATTTATAACTACTCAAACTCCTCAGATGTTCAAAATTCTCAGTCCAATCCCAGAGGTCTATACGTTTACAGAGTGCCCTTTGAGCTTTTTCTGAGTAATCCCCCTCCTTATTTTGCCACCCAATTTCAAGGTACAATTTGGTCATCTGAGCAATAGTTGTAGTGCTTGAATTCTCCCTGGCCATTTCTTGATGGACTGCTGTTAGTAATCCATTACTAGTGTCACGAGTCATTTTTAGATATAGTGAAGCATGCTTCATCAGTACTAGCGCCTTAAGAGAGATCAAGCCCAATTCTAGTCTTATTATGGCCATTGGTATACAGGGGGCTAGGCCAAGAATACTGCACCAAAATTTCCCATCAATCACCTGTAACCAACCTAGATATATCTCCAGTAAGGCTTCTAGGCCATATATTATGGCCGGGGAAAAGGCCTGTATGTACAACTGTCGAATGCCCCACAGCGTAAAGCCACTCTGCTTTACAGTAAACCTGTAGAACAAGGCAGTCAATTGCGCTGCTCTAATTGTGCGCACTTGTTTACAGGCCACATAGTCGCCAGTGACTTCACAATCTATACCCAAGTACCGATATTGAGGAACATAGGTAATATTCACCAATCCTACCTTAAGTGATACACGGGATACTCTCTTTTCAGTGTATCTCATGACCTTTGTTTTCTCTAGATTAATACTCAGGCCATTCACTTCAGCATACTCCCAGAGTGCCGCCGCAGATCTGCATATTCCACTAATGGTATAGTCGAAAATCACCAGGTCGTCGGCATACGCTAAGACAGGGCAGAAGGCTTACCAATTTTAGGAGGGCAGTTGTTTACGGCAGCTATTGCTTCGGGAATATCATACACGTAAAGATTGTAGATTAGGGGCACTGTAACACAGCCTTGATTCACACCCCTATTTTGTGTGATATTAGCAGTAGTGTGGCCTTCTTGATCTAATTTCAGTTTTACTGTATTATTTTGATGTAGAAGTCTTAGGTAGTATATAAGACCTCTCGGACAGCCCATTATATTCAATTTCCACCACAAACGGCTTCTGGGAATAGAATCAAAGGCCGCCGAAAAGTCTATATATAAAGCATATAAAGGAGGGGCCCCTACTCTTAGAGCTCTAGTTCGTAAAATGTCCATAATCATAATATTATGGGAGGTGGAGTATCCCTGTCTAAACCCGCTCTGGAATTTGGACAATACTCCAGAACCTTCAGCCCATGCTTGTAGTTCTTTTAGCAGAAGTGAGGCAAATATTTTCCCAGTGGCATCTAACATTGAGAGCAGCCTGTAATTACTGGGGTCAAGTCTATTTCCCTTTTTAAACGCAGGGATTAAAATTGCCATTTGCCAAGAACAAGGTATTTTACCAGATTTTACGATTTTCTCAAATAGTATACTCAATAGGCTGGCCCAAAAAACGGGGTGCGATTTGATAACGATATTAGATAGTCCATTAGGTCCCAGTGCTCATGACGATTTTATCTCTTTTATTTTATTAAAAATAGATTCATATGATATATCAAGCTGAGCTACTAATGGAGGACTATCCAGTACTGTTAATTTATTGTCCTCAGCATTCCGATTTTCCAAAATGTTTTCCCACACTCAATATGGTTGGTCAATATCCCATTTTGCGGGCCTCGTGCCTCACCCAGCAGGCTTCGCCCCAGGTGGATTGTATAAACTCACTAGCAAAAAAGAGCACCTAGGGTTCTTAAAGTCTGGAATTATTTCGACTGCTATCATGTTACTTTCAGAGTTGCAGTCAATCTGTCTCGAACCCATTGTATTGGCCACCCCTATAATCAGACCATCATACGGCCTGCCTTTTTCTCCCCTTTTTGCTGCCGCCTGATATAGCACAAAACCATCCATTATTAAAGGATCAATGACCCAAGTTTCTTGTAAACAAAAGCAGCTATATTTATCAAATAACTTGTTGAACCCTCCGGGTTTAGGAGATGAGCAAAGCCACGGCAGTTCCAAGATAGTAAGGTTAAATCTCATTGGTTAGAAATGATCTCAGGAAGCGCATCTACTAGCCATTTTAAGACTTGTTGAACTTCAGATGCAGCAATCTTCTTTCTCTTAGTTAAACTTGGATGATCTACTGTTACCGGGGCCATTTCTGCTTCTACCATAGGACAGTCCGGGTCAACTTCGTTAAGATCGGCGTCAGCTTCAACATCCACTGCTTTTAGTTCCTCTTTGTAGTTCCTTAGCAATTCAGCTGTAGCCAGGAACTTACAGTGTAATGCAGATACTTTAGGGTTAGGGCCTTTCAGGGGCTCAACAAATACAAAATCATCGGATTTAAGGACCCGCAATTGTGGGACAGAATCTAGTCTTGTCAGAAATTCTGAACGCGATAACCATTTGCTGTCCTTGCTATGGTATAAATTCTTAATCAGACATATCCTGTTTCCCCTCATCTCCCCTTTGTTTTCCAAGACGACAGCTACTGTGGTTTCTGAATTTTCTAATTCCATAGGAAATTTCGATGCTTCATCCGTTTCGGCCTCTCCGTTACAGATATCTTCCAACTCCACTGTCTCTATCTCCACTTCAGACTCGTTGTCGACCACCTGTGCAGGAAGCAGCCAGCTGGGAAGGTATCCCTCTCTGGCTGCCTTCCTTTTCTTCGCTCTTGCCACTCTTTTCCTGCTTTTTTTGGTAAGTAATCCCGTCTCACCCTTCTCTGGCGCCGGGCGTGCCGTAGTACTGGCTCTTTTGCCCTTTCCAGCCCTTTTTGCTAGTCTCTGTTGTTTTCGTGAAAAAAGAAGGTCAGGGCTACGCACATCCTGCTCAGACTCCAGAATTTCTTGCTCTTCGATTTCATTGACAATAAGGATGGCTTCTGTGTCTTCTGCTTCTATCCGTCTTCCTTTATTTTCCATAGCAAATGACTTACATTCACAGTAATTTGGTAATATGGGCCTATACACAATTACATTAACAATACATATGGTGATCCATTCTTGTATGAAATGTACATCACATTATAGTGATATTGTAAACATATTTTCCGTAGTGTACTAAGTAACAATGCTATGTGATGCCCCTTTCTGTTTTGTCAAGGGGTGAAATGTCATGTTCCATCGCTACCTGTGATGTCACTTTGGGGTTGGGTCAAGTGACATCAAGTCCTGTGATGTCATCAGCAGTCAAGGGTTGTGTGATGTCACTTCCGCTACCACTGGCATTTTGGTGAAATGACGTCCCTGCACTAATCTGCTCAAACTCCTTCCAACATAAAATACCCACACCATCAAAGCCATCCACACATGGCAATTAAACTCCCATCACAACGGTCATCGAACATCAGAACACTACATCTCTACAACCAACTTTCATACCACACGCTGATCTAGTGCTATTAGCACATTGGTCCATGCCGGTAAAATACCGTCACCGCTTTGGTAGAAAGGGGAATTACCGCCCTATTTCAAGGTTGGTGGGCAGTAATTCCCCCTTCCCCCATTGCCCTTCCCCATTCCCATTTTTGCCCCATAGGCCATAATGGGAATGGGGAAGGTGCTAATTACGGCAAAGCAAATTGCGGTACCGTAATTAGCACCCTGGTCCCTTTGCGGGTTCATTTTTAACGCCTGCAAAAAGCAGGCGTTAAATTCTCCAACCCGCAAAGGGATCTCGTAGTAAGGCGGTAAGGGTTTACCGGTACCGGTAAAACACCGGTACCGGTAAACGTTTACCGCCTACTGTGTAATGAGGCCCATTCTCACCCTTATATAAGCATGGATGTCTACCAAACGAAGACGGAATTCCTGCTCCGTACAAACAACACATAACACCTTCACATCTAGACCTGGCTTTCTCTGATGAACCTCTAGGCTTTCACTTTACAACTAACATCCTAAGTCTCTCCACCAAGTCCACATAAGAGTAATGCCAATATGATTTACCTACTGCAGTGCTGAATCTCAGGCATTTAAACATCCGATTTATGAATCGGGGTTCAGGAATGTAGATTCACTAAAATGCAGAAATGGTATCACACAACTAATGACATCACAAGAAGTGATGTCACATGACCTTTGATCTGGACGGCATTCCACTGTAAGTGACATCACTGGAAGTTGCATTGGGGCATAATAAGAATTACATAATCGGTTTATATTAAATTGATTTGTGCTAGTGTTGGTGGGTCACTTGGACAGGGCTATATTCTAGGTTAGTCATGTTTGTTTTGTTTTGTTTCGCTCACTGTAGGAGTCCTGTGTGACCCTGAGGAAGGAGTTTTGCTATATTTGCTTGCCGAAACTAGTGGGTTGGAGCCCTGGTTATTTCCTTTCTATTCAGCCCTTTGGTCCAGCAACAACACCTGATGAGTCATTTCCGTCTGTATGGCATCTATTGTTATTGACATATTTTTTGCTTCCGAGATCCTCAGTTTGGTCTCAAAATGTGTAAAATGCGCAGCTGTGTATAATACATGTGACTTTACAGTACACTGGTTGGCCTACCTGGTCCAGCATGACTGGCGGATTAGCACCATCGGTTGATTGCGTCTTTGCTCTCAGCATACTTACATTATTTCTACAATGTATTGTTGTATTTTTGCTAACTACTGTGTTGGTTATTTTGTATGTACAGTTTGATTTCCTGGTCTGTGAATCCATTGTTGAATAAATATACTTGTGGTGCATGTGACATCATACACTTGATTTTTTGTACAGTGTTTATTGCCCCCAGACATTCATTTAGAACTATGGGCCTCATTACACGGCAAATTACCGGCACCGCCTTGGAGGAAAGGGGAATTACCGCCCTATTCCAAGGTTGGCGGGGCGGTAATTCCCCCTTCCTCCATTGCCCTTCCCCATTCCCATTTTTGCCCCATAGGGCATAATGGGAATGGGGAAGGTGCTAATAACGGTACCGCAAATTGCGGTACCGTAATTAGCACCCTGGTCCCTTTGCGGGTCCCTTCTTTAACGGCTGGTCTACACCATGTAATTCTGTGTAATGAGGCCCTATGTATTTCTTATTTTTTACCTATGAAGTTGTTGTGTATGTATAGTGTATTTCCAGAAGTTCATCACTAGAATTGCTGTTCCCTTTATTTAACTTTCCGAGATGTATTTCCACAGTGAAAAAGATAATTATTAAACATTCTGAAAATCAGTGGAAAAGGTCACTCATTGGGCCTCATTAGGACTCTGGCGCTAAACCATGGTGCTATTAGCACCATGGTCCATGCCGGAGTCCGCCATGGCGGAATGGGGAATTACCAACCCATTCCGAGGTTGGTGGGGCGTTAATTCCCCATGCCGCCATGGCCCTTTCCCATTCCCATTTTTGCCCCATAGGGCTCAATGGGAATGGGGAAGGCGCTAATTACAGTACCGCAAACTGGTACAACCAGCCGTTAAGGTTGGGTCCCGCAAAGGGACCTCGTAATTAGGCGCTAAGTGTTTAAAGGCGCCGCAGCCTTTTACGGCGCCGTTAAACACTTAGCGCCTGGGTCATAATGAGGCGCATTGTGTTTTTGATTGGGAGGCACAGACTGCCACTCATTTTCCTGAAAGCGCAATCGCAATCGTCCTACATTACATTTGTGACCAACAAGTAAAGCATTGTTTATCATGTACAGATAATGACCTTATTACCCTCTGAAGACATTGCTGAAAGAAAATAACACGGTATGATATGATAAGATATGATATGGTATCTCAGGGGCAAAATGCTCGCCTTGGAAGCAAGATGACACGGCACAGCGCAGATTCGATTCCCAGGTCCGCGCTTAGAAACCTATAGGTATTAAGCGCGTAATAAATAACCTATCATAACATCATAATGCGCCTGTACACAAGTGGTTCTAAGCGCTACAAGAAAAGGGAGGGGAGCCAGAGGGAAGACAAGACAAACAATCCTACTAGGCCTTGTGACATTCTGATTGTGCAAGTGCAATAACAAGAAGCGCAGGAGGAATGGAGAGGGGAAGTGCAGGGGAAAGGGTGGGGAGAAGTGCGATCAAGGCAGCATGGCTCTGAGTAAGTGCAGCCAGGTCAGTGTGGCTGTGGGTAAGCGCAAGGAGTCAGAGGGGCTGCAGGGGTTACAGTTACAGCACCTAAGTGTGCGGTAGGACAGGAGGCAGTGCAGGGAAGACTTGTCATGGAGTAGCTTGGTACCCAGTGAGACTCTAAGGGTACCAAGCAAAAAGTCGGTGCAACAGAGAGGTAAGTTAGCAAGGAAGCGAGAGAGAGAAGGCAGATGAGACAAGGAAGGTCTTGAGCTGCTTCTGGAACTTCAAGTGGTCTGGCTCAAGTCTGAAAGGGGCAGGGAGGCCAATCCTGCGGGAGGCACCTGACGAAGAGAGGGATCTACCTCCTACCCTCTGCTGGGAGAAGAGCCTGAACCTCAGAGAGTTAGAGGTAGCTGCCCAAAGGGCCATACCAGGAAGGTATTTATGCAGAGAGAGTTGGATATGGTGAGGGCTCTGGCATGATGCAGAGGGTCTTAAACTTGATCCTTGCAGCCAACAGGAACCAGTGGAGACATTTCAGAACCGGAGAGATGCAGTCCCTTGGCTTGAGGCAATGAAAAGTCTTGCATTCCTGTTCTGGATTAGTTTCAGGAGGTGAAGAGTAGAATTAGGCAGATTGAGAAAGAGGATGTTGCAGTAGTCCAGCCTGGAGAGAACCATGGCTCTGGAGACAGTGTACTTCTGGGGGAAGGTGAGAAAAGGTAGAATACCTCTGAGAAGGTGCAGCTGGAAGTGGGCCTTCTTGTCAAGGTGCAAGATGTGAGGAGAGAAGGAGAGAGTGGAGTCGTAGATGACACCAAGGTCTTTTGTTTCACAGGAAGGCGGGGGTAGAGAGCCAAGGGAGGGTGGCTTGAGTGAGAGAGGGAAAGCCGGAGCAGGGGTCCCAGTGAGTAGGATCTTAGTCTTACTGGCATTAAGGCAGAGATCGTTGGAGGCTCACAAATCCTGAATCTCGGATAGACTGTCAGGAATAAGCGAGGAAGGAGAGGGAAACCTGAAAGAGAGCTGAATGTCATCCACATAATACTGAAAGTTAGACGAGAAGGTGGAGATCAGGTGAGCCAAAAGGGCCAGATAGACATTGAAGAGCCAGGATGAGAGAATAGATCCCTGGGAGACACCACATGTTGAGAGAGAGGTGGTGGAGAGAAAAGACCTAAGTTCAACCTGGGAGTGTTGGTCCAGGAGGAAGGAGGGTAGCCACACCAGAGCCTGATCAGTGATCCCCAAGTTCTTGCAGAGTCAACAGATCAGGGTGGCGTGATTAACCATATCAAAAGCAGAGGCAAGTTAAAGGAAGATAAGGACAGAGGGAGAGCTGCAATCAAGATTAGAGAGCAGATTCTGTACCTCTGGCTGCTTTGATGCCAGACTGATGGTCATGGAGGCGACCAACAAATTCACTGTAGAGAGTAAGCTGGAAGTTGGCCAGCTTTTCCAGGAGTGATATGATATGTTAGGTTATTTATAACACGCTTAACATCCAGAGGTTTCTAAGCTGCAGACCCAGGGGATCGAACCTGTGTTGCTTCTAGTCGTCTTGCTTCCAAGGCAAGCAGGTTGCCCCTGAGCTATCCTCCTGAGACAATAGAAATCCAGTGATAGCTTGCTGGATCCCTGCTTACCACTAAGAGGCTTGAAAGTGTTAATAGGACACATTATTTTACCCCCTTTCCCTTTGCTATCTCTCCTTGGCCCAGGTGAGGCTCATGTCAGCAGTCATGGATGCTAGTTCCACTGTGCCTGCTCTGCTTCTGTGGAGTGGGTTCATAGTCTTGTGCTGGCCCTCCCCCTACCATTCTCCACTCACAACTTGGAATGTCGCAGTCAGCAACAATTCCACAAGACAGGCAAGCTGAGTGTGAAAAACAGTACAATCTGGAGATCAGAGTCATACAGTACACTCTATTCACGAAGGGAGAAGGCACTGTGAATTACAACTGGTGGTGCAGTACCAGAAATCTAATACGACCCAAGAAACACAGAAGCAGAGAAGAGTGTTGATGCAGTATTAGCAAGCCAAGCCCTTGGATAAGCACTTATATATTTATGTAATGTATGTATTTATTTATTAACATAATGGAAGGAACAATGTTAATTTGATCACAAAAAAACGTACAATAGATAAGTAATCAGATTTGATGGGAAGCAGTGAGATTCTTGCAATGGGGTGATTTTGAGTGACATTTTGACAGGTTGTGGAAGGGACAAAATGGTACAGGCAACAGGGACAATGCATGGGTTAACATACATAGACTAAGTGCAGATAGGTGGTACAGCCAGCTGTGTTAGGCATGTTCCTGTGATGGATGTAGTGCTAGAGTGAGGGTAGAGAAAGTGAGGGACAGAAGCAGGTTAGAGGTGAAGGAAAAATGTTAGGAAGAATGCAGATGAGAGGTGGTTAAGAGGGTAACTTGGAGGTGAGGAGGAAGGGTTTTAGTTGGGTTTGAAACAAATCATTGTGGACTGTTTCTTGAAGAGAATTCCATACAAGTGGACGAAGAACAGAGAAAGAGCGGAAGTGAGAGGAAGCACAGGGAGGGCAAGGTGCCACCAGGGTAGTCAAGAAGGCAGAGCTGGGATTCGAAAAAGACTTGCAGAATTAAAACAGAATTACAACACTGGCTGCATCAGCTATTACTGGTGTCAAGAAACAAAATGTCCATTTGAAACCATACAAGTACAGTATTGAGTTTGTAATCACCTTAGTAGAGGAGAACATGGCACACAGCCTAGTCAGTCCAACACCTGCTCTACTTCGCAATACATCCCCCTTTTAACTCATCCTCATTGAAAAATGAGAAGCCCATCCTCTGCAGTGATTAAAACTAATGGCAAAAGACCTCACTGATTATATTGGGGGTGTTTATTGAAGACATTCATGATTGCAGGAGTCCTTTTACTGGAGACTCCAACCAATTGCCGAAGAATTGTGTGACAAATTCAAGCAGTTTGTCCCTTCCCCTGAAGGGGGAGCCACCCCCATCAGGGCTATCGAGGTGAGCCCGCTATCCAAGATATTCCCTAGGGGGAGGGGCAAGTTGGTTCTCTAGGGTGTGACACCCACTTTGAGCACAAGGAGGTCCTGACAAGGATTTAATGACACCTTCTGTTGGGAAAGAAAGCCCATTGTTTATTTGTTATATGGGAGGTGACCCATATTATGATACAAAGTGTCCTTTGATTGGAAAGGGTGTGTCTGCTGATCCCACTCTGTCGACCTCTGTGCAGCAAACATGAAACCAGTCTGGTTCATTATCTAACTTTACAGAGGAAGAAAAAAGGAAGAAGAATGGTACCTGGAGTAAAGGAACAGGAAGCCAGAAGGAGCCTGTGTACAGGCAGCTAGCTCCTTTGCCGCAAGTAGTGGAGGGTCAAATCTGGAGGCAGGACCACATCCAATAAGTGGTGGGTTAAAGAATGCCAGAGGCTGTGTAACGCTGTTGAATCATTCCGGGTAATGTGCCCAACGATACCAAGTTTCCCAGAGGGTGTGACCAGCACAAGAGAATCCTGACCCACCCATGCTCCAGTGTCGAGACATGGAAGCAACAAACTGCTGCAGTAGTGCTGACAAATGCGAGGATGCAGTTATGCAAGTACCAGTGTCACTTCCACATTTTCTGAATAATGCCACCAACACACAGGTATGGGTACAGTAAGGAGTAAGGGGGTATGGGTGATTGGAGTCATATGGTGGATGAGGCCAGGAAGCTCAGGAGAGAATGAATGAGACAGAATCCCCAAAGATGTTAGAGACACTGTCAAACACATTGGGAGATGAGGTCAAGCAAACAAGGATAGGCTGAACGAGTCAGAAGCCCTAAAGGGGTTGGAGATCTTGACACACAAATCCAGCTGACAAGGGCATGCAGCCCACAAGAGGCCAAAAAACTCAGGAACCCTGAAGGGGTTAGAGCTATGGCCACATGCAAATGGCTGGCGAGGCCAAGCATCCCACAAGCAGCAGATCAAGCCAGAAACCCTGAGCGGGTCAGATACATTGCACTTCAAATATGGCCATCAAGGCCAAGCAACCCAGGGGATGCAGGGAGATCCTGAATCCTAGGAGGAGGAGATACCAATATAATAAGCATATGGCCTGCAAGAGCTAGTTACCCATGAAAAGCTGAGAAGAACTAGAAATATGAAGAGAATAAGAATAGCAATTGCATACAGGATAGAATTGTGGAGTTCCAGAACACATGTTTTGATCTTATGAGAATCCTGCTGAAGTGTTTTGGAGTTCAACACTAACAGAGTGCAGAAACTTTAAGAAGTTGTTTGATCTTTCTTTGGAATTGTAATCAAGCTTGTTGAGGGGGGCAGGTGTCATCCTTTTTGAAATACATGAGACACTTTTTGTTTTTGAGCCATTATCAGAGACTGAAGGACAGACAGAAAATGAAACAGAATTAAAAGTACACAAAGTGCAACTTACCACATACCTAACACCTCAAAGAAATATTCTCTTAAATGCCATGCAAAACGTTCCAGAGAAGTTTGAGCCCACACCTCTTGAAAACATATTTGCCAACATCCAATTTAATTCCCCAAAGTGCCAGCTAAAATATGAAAAAACGCTTTCAATTTCTTATACATAAACCCTTTATTTTTACATTGCACCTTAATACATGTTCTTTTTAACAAGTATTCCAATTCAACATTTCAAGCTTAAAATTGCCTTTGACATTTTTTCTGACTGCAGGAGCGCTGTTACCTGTCTCATGCTTGGAGGAGGAGTTTGGAGCTTAAAACACTAGTACCTGCGCAAAGCGAGGCACAGACAAGTGTGGGTCCAAGTGCAATCATCTGCAGTTTGCGGCTGCTGCAGGGCTGCTGCAGTGGGTCGTAAGCAACTGATTGGGTTCTACACCTTTGGAATAACAATCTCCCTGAACAACCTGCTGCTGATATTGTGAAATAAAGCGGCATAAGTGTTACCTTAAGCTATATCTGTTTGCTTGCTACTTGGGGACTATTCTGCTATCTTACAAATGTTGCCCCCGAAGGGGAAGCAAACACTCCTTTTATCTGTTGCAACAGCATACGATCTCTGGAGCTAACCACAAAAAAAGCACTTCCTTAGACCATCTCCCCTCCCATCAACCTCATGCTTCAGCTGAACTGACAACTTCTTTCATTTCACTGCAACACAACCCGACTTCTGATTCTCTTAACAAGGAGAGCAAAGTAAAAATTGCAGACTTTTTTCACAACGAAGGCAATGGGTCGTTAGTGGATAGAACATGTGATAGTGCCAATGAACCTCTAAAATCTTTATCTAAAGCAGCCACCAAACCTCCTCAATTTGCTGGAACATTTGGTTCTTCTAATACTTACAATTTGTCAGAACATTTAGGCGGTACTAGTCTCCCTCTATTACCCAACTAGAGGAATTTTTAGAGGGAAAACACAGTGAAAGAGGTAAATGATACCTCAAGACAACTCCCTTACACAAACTGCTCATTGTCTCCGTCGCTCGTTCCTGAGCAACATGAAACCTTTAACAACTCATTACCACTACAGGGCTTTTCAATATGTGAATTTTGGAATCCCTACAAAATTCCTTGAAACAGGGTCCCAATTAATTTACAGACCTTAGTTTAGTGCTGTCCCCAATGGTCAAATTACATGAAAACATATTTTCTGAGGTTAGAGGTTATTCAACAATGCTGACCCGGATGGAGGAAAGCCTTGACAAAATTAAGGATACTTTTGAACTATAACTGCCTGCAGTCACTTCTGGCATTAGCGATTATCACTCAGAAGTACTATTTACTGCCTCTCCTGGGTGTATCATTCAACTTCCATCTGTATCTGCTCCAACCATATTAGACTTCTTAGATCCTGACGCAATCTGTGACACAGTTATTGAGGTCGATATTACAAGTCCTAAATTTCAGAGGTACTCTAAGAATCGGGCCAAGAGGACCAACTCTATGAGCCTATAAAACCTGCAATCCAGGCAGTGAAAATCCTTACTATAGGTTCTATGTGCCATTGCTAATATAATCAATCTTGAGGATTGTCCCCAGTAGGACTGGCCACAAATGAAGGCAATTATAATGCTTCTGCTACTGGCATTAAGTCTAAGAAAACAAAAAGCAATTGCAAACCGGAGAAAAAGCCTGACAAACAAATTCCTTCTGAAAAGCCGATTCCTGATGAGGGTAAAATTATGCACTACTTTAATCCTGCCCCAGTAACTAAAAGACCTGGTAAATCTTCAAATGCATTGCTTAATATGTCAACTTTATCTGTAAAATCTGACTTGTCACTGGATTTAATGTTTGTTGAAGAGTAACATATCAGGCAGGACGATTTGCACCCCTTTAATGAAACTTCAGTTAAGGTGGTAGACTCTTACAAGAAGACCAACCATGACCAATCACACGCTGCTCAACCTCTATTCTATTTCCATAAGAACGAGGCCTTCAATCATTATTTCCAGCATCTGAATTGGTGCTGGTCAATAGATCAAATATCATTATTTTGCAAAATACCAGCCTTACGTAATCTTGATTTGAAGGATATTGACCTAGTTCACTTTGTGGATGATGAACGCTCTGAATCTGTTTGTCTACATTTCAAGCCACGGATAGGGGTCTGTTTATTTTTAGAGGAAAGGGAAAGGCTTCTATCATTGGGCTATGATTTATTTAGCCTCAATGAGAGACAGGGCCTCATTACACGTAGTGCGGTAAGGGTTTACCGGTACCGGTAAGGGCACCAGTACCAGTAAACCCTTACCGCCTTACTATGAGGTCCCTTTGAGGGTTGGTACTTTAACGCCTGCTTTTTAGCAGGCGTTAAAAACCAACCCGCAAAGGGACCAGGGTGCTAATTACGGTACCACAATTTGCGGTACCGTAATTAGCGACTTCCCCATTCCCATAGAGCTCTATAGGGCAAAAATGGGAATGGGGAAGGGCAATGGAGGAAGGCGGAATTTCCGCCTTCCCAACCTTGGAATAGGGCGGTAATTCCCCTTTCCTCCAAGGCGGTACCGGTAAATTACCGGCATGAACCATGGTGCTAATAGCACCATGGTTTACCGCACTACGTGTCATGAGGCCCACAGTCTTTTGGGGAAAGTTTGACTAAACAAACAATTACTTCAGTACAAACGAAATGGTCTGAATTGATAATACATCAAATTAGTATATGGTTCATTTCGAGCAGAGTTCCAGGACAGGAAAATAATCCTTAGATTATTGATTGTGGCTCCAAGCTCCACTTGCCTCTTATCGCACAGTCTCATGACTAGTCTGCCAATTTCTTTAACACACATACATTGTGAATTGTATATTGAAACTCGTGAGGGCACACCAAATTGTTCACCTCTAGTGCACTCTGCTCTGAGCTCATTTTGTGTGGTATAATACTGCTACGAAAGGTTTGGCTTACAATATGGCTTCTGTTGGATGGCTTCTTGCTAGGTAGAATTTCCATCTTGTGTGATATTCTACTCACCTGGTGAGTCCCCTAGCAATTTCTGCTGGACTTTCTGATTTTTTCTGACTCTTATGAGTGAGTGGGAATCTTTTTCCTCACTCACACATTCTTGTTTTTTAGACTGGCCTCCCCTTTTTGGGTTTTGAGGGAGGCTAAGTTCCTCCATCTTTTTCTATGGTATCTGTAACATGTTCCCAAGGATAGGTGGGTACTTTTTATCCTACACTTTTCCTGCAAGACCAGCACCCCCAATTTATGTTGAGTGCTGAGGAGACTCTTTGTGTCTCTTTTTCCCTTCTTCTGTCATTTTTTATTTACAGTAAAAAATGTATCTGAGTGGCTGGTGGCAGTGGATACTTTTTCTACCAATGTTGTGAAACCTAGAATTCAAGCTTCATTCCCAGCTGTGGTAAGGCACACGTGGGACACCAATGATCCAAAAGCGTTGTTGTCTTCTTTTTCTGCCAACTCATAATGGTTTGTGCTTTCTTGGTCCTTTTTCTGCCATGCTGGGTGGGAGAGGTCCTTGTCTGTCTTTTGTCATCACCTGGATCCCTTTGTAGAGGAGCAGGTGCATGCCTCTGCAGGAAATCCCACCCCCTACCTCCTATATGTTGGAAGCCTGAGATTGTGCTGTGTTTGATACCAGCAGTTGTGCCAATATTGCAGCGTATATTCGAAAGAAGGTACCCATTGAGACAACCCTATCGAATGTATCCCAGAAGGGACATTAATCTAAGGGAGGAACTCCCTGAAGAAATATAAAAGGGGCAAAGAAAGAAGTTCTGATGTCATAAGAGAGTATGAAAGACATCTCAGGATATTGGCTGAAGAAGATGTATGGATCCTACAGAAACTAATGATGAAGTAAAGAGTCAAATGAACTTTTTAATATGAAAAAGATTACACATGCATGTAGTACTGAAGAGAGTCAACCATTCAACAATTATACAGACGCTGAAACTCAAGGTAGACAAAGTAATTATAGGAGCTGGCTATATGTAGTGAATAGAATGCAGGAGGAGCCACCGTTGTATAGGAGCTGGACATCGGTATCATGAATTTTAGTAAGCCAGCACCCATCAAGAGGGAAGAGAAAAACAATGTTGCAGCAAGAATAAGTTGAATTGCAGAGCTGCATGGCGAGGTTGTCTGGCCTGAAGTCAAGATTGAATCAGCTATCTATTCTGGAAAGGAGCGAATATACAAAGGATGATTATTCCCTTGTTAAGGTGCAAAGAAATAACATCAAGAGTGCCAAGTTAAATTCATTTAAGACATTTAAAAGCTGCAAATAGGACCAAATAATGGCCTCCTGTCTCCTGTCACGTGAGCCAAGGATGAAGATAGTCGAACTTGGAGTCCTAGAACAACAATAGTGAGTGCCTGCACTCCCATGTATTCCCAGAGACAAGGATACTTTGCAAGGCCAAGTTCAAAGACAATATTCATGGCCGAAGGCTTGGGTGATGAGAGATGCTGGGCTAATTGGGTGGGGAGGTAGAGTCAGGCCCACCTCCTGGCACCTGGATCTGGTCTTACGTGCTGCTAAGTGAACCGAATGTTCCAGACATGGCACAAGCATGCCAACCAATTGTAGAGGTCCATATAACGAAGGACAAAGGACCTTATAGTTTGAGAAACCAATAAGAACCTGTATACCTAATGTTTTTGAAGATTACATGTTTTAGAGGTAGGCATATGTAGTCCACCTGACAGCGGGGAGCCAATTGCAATCCCAGTTCCTAGAGATAGTATACTCAGATGTTCCCCTTTAGCCTATCCCGATCCCCAGTAGGTTTTCATCATTTGCTATGCAGTATGACGTCACGTCCGTTGTATTTTTTGTATGAAGTCTATATTGTGTGAAAAAGTCGCTTAATAAAACAGTACTTTGCCATCTTTCTGAGTTGGTTGGGTTATTGGACTCTGAGTCATTCTGTGAACCCATCCATTGCATTCATGTTCCTAAAATGCCATAAGCTCAACTTTGTGAACCCCACCCGAATGTGCCAGTGTGTCTGGGAGGACAGGAAGCTGGGAGGTCTTCGAAACTGTATATGTCTTTTTCCTCCACTGTGCCTGCTTAGATCCAGTTCTAAATGAGAGGCTGGCTGTCCTAAAAGGACAGTCACCAACCCAGGTTTGATTGACAGCATGCATGTTGAATGACTGAGTTCCTGCAGAAAAGGCGAGGGTCGTGATTCTGAAGCCAGGGTTGACAACTGGAAGATACATTCCGAAGAAGAGAAGATGAAGGACATCTGCAGCAATGTCCAAGGACTGCCAAGGACTACCAGAGCTACCTGAAGGACCACTGCTGCTCCAGCCATCTTTTCCAAATGACAGGGAAGCTTCAATCCGGACGACTTCCTACAACAGCCTGTTGGGGCCAACCAGGCTGAAGAAGACCTGCATGTGGCCAGAGTACAGTGCATCATCTTCCGAAGATTGAATTCTCCCAAAACCTTGGTAGACTACTTCCGGACCTTCAGAGGCAAGATTCTGCTCTTTGAATTTCCCTCATATGAAACTGAGCCGAGACAGTAGGCCGAATCAACCGGGCATTAACTGTACATCACTGGTGCTTTGAAAAGGGTGCCCAAACCACAGAATCAGGAAGAATCCTTTGTTGAGAAGCTCTGCACTCGACTGCTGGTGTAAAGATCCATCCAGTGTCCCTTCTTCAGTCTGCCTGACCGACAATCCGGTGACCAGGTCTGCTGCTGCTGCTTCTTCATGAAAGCATTGTGCTGCATCTTCTTTTTCATCTTCAAGGTACTGTTAGACACTTGGCAGAACTTACCTAGAGTTTTGTTGTTGCGCCTGTGTTGCTGGAGTACTGATTCATACGTGTGGGATTTGCCCATAAACGTGCACCCAGGCCTAATGATGTGCCCATAGAGGGTGTTTTCTCCAAATCCCCTGAACCTTTTTCCCCAACAAAGAAAGTTTACTTACTTGCTGCAAGTCTTCTTGTGGAATTCCTGACTTTCTACATCTGGTCCCTTACCTATTTTGCCCACCAATCTGACTCGGAGACAGGCTTCTGTGAATTTAAGGCAAGTGTTACCTGTTCTGTGTTGCTTTTGATTCATTCATTCTTTCCTGAAACAGTGATTCCAAATATAAATAGTCAAAGTGTTTACTTACCTTGAATAGCTTCCGACTATTGTACAAGTGTGTACAAAGTAAATGTACTTACCTGCATTCTCACTCTGTGATTGTTGGTTGATGAATACTTTTTGGTAACTTGAAGCAACTCTTTCCCTGACCTGCATTCCAACTTAATATTTAACATTTGAATGGAGTTACCACTGCAAAAGTCCTACTGTCTATATGTATATACGTGTCTCTTACTTACCTGAATTGAAAAGTGTACTTAACATAGCCTAATATGTATATTAAATAATAATATTTATATATAACTTTAAGTGTCTAAGTGTGCTAAGTGTGCTCAAAGGTCTTTATACTCTACTACATTTTGGGGTGGATAGTCTACTACATCCCTTCTCCCTCCTAGACTAAGCATGGCAGCTCGGCCATAGCTACCAAACCTTATGGGTAGATCAGGTACCAGGAGTTGGAACCCTGAATAATAAAAGGAGAGTCTTCTATAGTCCTACCATAGGTAGACCTTATTTAAACTCCCCAACACTTCTCAACCATCTTCCAGCCTTCTCTGTATGACTTGAAGGGTAAACCGGCTGGTGGCCTCCTATTTCTGTTTAAAAATTGACATGTTCAATAATCTCAAAATACTGGCGTCCAGTAATCCTGGAATCCTGGTGATAAGTGCAAAATCCACTAGTTTAGCACCCTTTCAAAATGTCCTAATAAACAATATATTTTGAACCACCCCCCCCTGAACAGGAACTGAATGAGGTTTTTGATGATCCTTTTGGTATTCTCATAATATGGCTTGAACAAGGAAATAATGACAATATTTTTGTGGGAGGTTATTTGAATAGTTACTTTCCAGACTTAGAGGCGGAAATGTCTATAGGAAAACCCACCTCATTATACACTGGTTCAAAGGGTTTAATGAAAACAGTTAAAAGTGGGTTCATTCTTTGACACTTGGTTATTGATTTAAATGAAACGTACCATGCAAGGAGATTTACCTCTAGCCCCTACATGGCATAATCAATCTCTTCATTTGCATATAGATAATGTTTTTGTCTCCCTAAGTGTTGATATTGGTACTAATTTTTTATAAGCCACACATCCTTGAGTGACCATAACGTCCTCCAGAACCAAATTATATATGACTATCTAGATGAGGGACCCATTTTGGTATCACAGGCTCTCCAAGTTTCTACCCAGGGTAACAGGCTGACTTGGAACTATAGGAATATTTCTGACTTTAATACAAGGTTGATTTTTTTTTACTGAATCTGGAAAATGAGACAGTGGCTAATGACCTTTTACATCCTGCCCAAATATATCTCTTAATTAAAGGTAATCTACAACTAGCAATAGCACCAACATATAGGGGAGGATCTGCAATGTCTAGGGTACAAAAGAGTTTGCACCAATATGATGAAGATATGGATAAAAAAAAGAAACCCACAGGCCTCTTTGAGGAAATTGAGAGCTTCAATTTGGGTGGATAACTGTGGGTATTGTGAGGAACCCGAGGGCGCCCTCACTTCTTTTCCCCGGTATCCTCTTCTCAGGTGGCCACGAAAAGGTCATTGCTTTTGGATCCTGACCCTGGGGGTGGATTTGTGAAGGAGGATCACATGGGTGGAGGAGACTTGGGGACTGGGGAGAGGATTTCCTTAGGTGAGACATGGTACCCCTCATTTCACTTTCACCACGAAACCTCCATCTCTCAAGCCTTGATAGGCTTTTGTCAGCCCTTTCACTGTGGTTCCCCTAAAGTATTCCCCACATTGCAGCAATATGGTACTGGGACGAAGAAGAGGACAACTATACCAGCACATCCTCATTTTGTGAAAGCAAACAATTATCAGCTCCAACCAAGAACTGGGTTGAGGAGGAGGACAACAAGAGCAAAGCATGACTAGCGCTTTGCTGGTGAGACGTCTAGTCCTGTTTGTAATGCAAATGGAGGTGGGAGCTTTAAAAGCTGGAAGCCCCAATGAAATGAAGAAAACTGCTGGAGCACAGTCAGCTGTGTGCAGAGAGACCTCTCTGAGGTGGCGGCGTGGCAGGAGGAGTGCTGGAAACCTGTAAAACAGTGCAGAGTGTATGTAGCAAGAAGCTGAGACACAAAAAGCTGGAGGCCGGTGGCAAGCCGTGAGAAGGAGGCTGGCAGGACAGAAGGAAGAGGTAATATGTATATGGCTTTGCCGTGGAAGCACTGCTGGGAAAGTGCGAGCTACATGAAGACCGCCGGAAGAAGACGGGAGTGACCACACAGAGAACCAGGAGCCTATGGGGGCTGAAGACCTCGCAAGGAGCTGTGAGACCGACCAGTGAATGAAACCAAAAAGGGGGAAGATAGGGCTGGCAGGTGGTGATAGAAATTAAATGAAAGTAAGGCATTTTGAATACTGAATTAAATAAAAGCAAGTTAAAGCAAATGAGAAGTATTTTGAATATTGAACAAAATGAAAGCAAGGCATTTTGAAAACTGAACAAATTGAAAGCAGGTTGGAAACACTCTGGCATCGTGAAAGGAGTGAAAGAAAGATTGTGAACTTTACTGAAAGGAACGTTTTGAACTGCACTGAAATAATGAACTACATTTACTGAAACCAGTGCTAGAAAAGCAAAGATAGTACCAAGACTTGAATGCAGGATATAAGAAATCCAACATTGGCCCAGCTAAGAAAGTGCCAAGAACAATCATTGGTAAGAGCCAAGAAACCCTAAAGAGGTGTAAAAAGCACAAGCCAAAATACAGTGCCAGGAGAGTGTGACACATGTGACTGCGGCAAGCCTCACTGCTGAGGAGAAGCAGAGAACTGGTAAAAAGGAAGAATTCAGTCATGGAAGGGTACCGGTTGGACTGTGAGTTCTGACAACTGTGCCTAGAACAGGTCCCCTTGAATGGAAAAGACACTAAGAATGCCTATAAAGAAGCTTTTGTTGTGCAAATACCTTGTTGTGATATTTAAGTCAAGTGTTGTTTTGAAAGCTGGAAGATTTGAACTCTTGGGGAAAGAAAATCCCTGTGTTGATTTTTCTTAAAAGCTGGAAAATTTGAACTTTTGGGGAAGGGAACCCCGTATTTGATTAACTACTTCGGACTTGGGAAAGGGGAGATGATTTTGATCTAAAGAGCTAGAAGAAGCTCCAAACTTTACTTGCAACCTTATTTACTTTTGTTGCTGACATCCCTACACATTGTATGCAGTTAGTTGTGAGGGCAAGTATAGGTTGTGGACACAGACATAAGTATTACTTTTGCCTTCCTGATGCAGACTATCTTTAGTTTTCTTAGGTAGGGAAATGCCACCTTGCATAGGGCAAGTTTGCCGTTCATCCATCCTGCCTTTTAAGTTAAATAAAACTTTGTTGAGAAAACATGAACCAGTTGTCTGTGTCTGACTCATGATGCCTTCACAGTATATAAACACCAAACAACTGTATAAGATTTCACTAAACCTTCAGATTTCATCTTTAAAACAAAGATTGTCAATGTATGCATCAATCATTGGCATCAAAGCACCAAGACAAATTCTGGAAACGTACATATCTAGAGACTGGAACAACAGACAATGCAGACTAATCCTATCTCTGAAGATATTTGGTGCAGTCACTTTTCTCAACTGTAAGCCCCCCCAAGAGATAATGTGGTTACAGCTCATCTACCAACGTCCACTAAGTGGCCCTTGCTGGTAGATGTAGAATTGATTGAGTTGCTCATTACTAAATAAAAAAACACATGGGACAGATGGAATTCCTAACTTAGTTACGAAGGCTGACCTCGGGGTGTGGTCTGAGATTCTTGGTGTTCTATTTACTAATATAATATGAACAAAACAGCTGCATTCCTTCTTGCTAGGAAGCCTTTATAGTGCCTATATGTAAAAAGGCAGTTGACTCTCTGCTTTGAATTTCCACCCGATTGCGCTGTTTGACTCTTGTAGTAAACTTTGTACATCATTAATCTTGCATGAATTAGAAGCTTGGCTGTAAAATACAGGACCTTTCGGGAAATTCCAGATGTGCTTTAAAAAAAGTGGGACCAAGCTTAACGGCTATCTTCTGCAAAATAAGACATGGCAGAAAACGGCAAACAATCTATTTGTGGCCACTATAGACCGGTCCCCAGCTTTTGATTTTGTAAATAAGACTAGACACTGAAATAAATTGGCTACTTGGGTCTTCTTTAAAGTCTGTTGGACATATTCATAATGCTCCATACCAATTCCTCTATAAGGGTGTGTCTAGCTAGTCAAGGGAGACTGACTGTCTCGATACCAAGAATACAAGGTGTGGGGCAGGGTTGCATACTTGCTCTCTGTCTCTTTAATTTATATATCTCTGACCTGAGTCAGGCATTTCAGAAAATCAGAATGTTTCCCTTCAAAATAGCTAACCAGCACATCCCGTGGATAGCCTACGCTGATGGCCTTCTGTTATTTGACCAAACTGCAGTGGGTTTACAGCATGCACTATATGCTGCATATGCTTATTTTCTAGAGAATGAAGTGGTGATCAATCAGTGTAGACAAAATGAAAATAATACGTTTCTCAAATACTAGAATGCATATGAGCGTCAAGTGGATGCTTGAAAGGATAATAGAAAAGGCAAAACAATTTAAATAGTTGGGATCAAATATCTTTGATAAGCTGTTGGTCATTTATTATTCCCTCTATTAAAAAAAGAAAAATGCCATATGCATCCCAGCTGTGTAGGTATTGCCGCTTCTCTTTTCTTCCTCTGATCAAATATTATAAGGGGACAATTACCCCTAGCATTACATTTGGGTTGGAACTCTGGCACTTGGTGGAAAGTCCCTACTTGGCAAGATTAGAGGGCCTTTTATGGAGGGAGAAATTTTTGTTCCTGAATACGGTGCAAATACCTGTCATTAGGTATGAAGAGGGCATACATTTGCTAAGCTCTCATGTGCGTATACCCTAAAAGTGTTTCTCCTTAGAAGAGCTGTGTGTTTGAAGTTCTATATAAATCAATGAATTATTGAGATTCCAACATTTTAACAGTGTTGTTTGAGTAATTTCAATTGATGCTGGAAACTCTTAATATAGATAGATATCTTCTGATTGCCAATGCAGTTAATATAAAAAAAAGACTGTAGGATCCGGACTGGATCAACAATCAAGAATCCCCATATATAAATTATATGAGGATCACGGGCCTGAGCATAAAAAACTAGGGACTTTACAAAAATATCTGTTGAGATTCCTCTCGGCTCGCTTTCAAAATACTTTTTCTGAGATTCAGATTCAACACACCACCGATCGGAGACATTTTATCTATACAAGCTAATTTGAGATCCCACCCTCACAATTGTAGATTTTGAGTTAATGAGGGGCAAGCTGAAACTTGGAAGCACCTGCTGGTTGATGCAGACACTTTGAATATGAGTTGTTTGCACTCAAGTCCTTTGGTTGGATCTTGAGATATGTTGGATTCTACATGTATTTTGAATTGTTTATCTGTAAGTTATCAGACTTCTCTGACTATCACAGTAGCCAGAGTGATTGAGCAGCTCTATTCTGGAAACCTAGGATTTAGGAGTGTTTCTTGCACTGTGCACTTTACAACTGAAAGGACGTGTTTCTGCTATGGTGTTGAACGTTGTTGAGTTTATTGTATTATATATTGCTTTTTTGTTATGCACTCCTATGCAATGAAATGTAAACAAACTAACCAATATGAATTAGCCGGAATATTTGACCTGTTTTAATCGGCATATGTGTATGGGCCTCAATACAGTTTTGTCAGTATCCCGTCAGTAATTCTGGCGGGATACTTGCAAAGCTGCCTTACCGTTTCTGCCATCCAATATGGCAGCAAAGATGTCGCTAAGTTCCCATTCCATGGAGCTCAATAGGACTCCATGGGATGCGATTGCCGAAATTTCACAGCAGGTCAGGTCTGCAAGTAGTTCAATGCTCCCACTGGCAAACCTGTGTTTCCCTGGTCTGGAAGAAACGCTGGTGCTGGAATACCGGCATTTTTACTGGCATTTTATCTGGACCTAATGAGCCCCTATACGTTAATTAATTGTATGTGACAACTAAAGCTCAACATAATATGGCTTATTTTAACAAAGTGGGTGTTGCTTTAATGTTGTTAATGTGCAAATTATAAATTGCTCGGTCTCCTATTTTGTATGTGAGTATGAAACATTTCTTGTAAACTGTAACACTTAGTAAATAATTCTAAAAAAAAATGCTTATAACCATATAAATATAATCTCATAACTATATACATCCTTTTTTAAACATATTACAAATAAAACAACATTCATTTAACATACTGTTACCATTGAAACTAATATTATCATTAGCACTATCAACTAGGGAGAGGACCCCTTCCCTTTAGATAATGACCTCTTCCCCGCAAGTATGCCCTGACTTGCTCTATAATGCGATTTTATAAATGATTTTGCCTATTCCATGAGACTATCTTTTCAGCTCTCTATGAGGGGATATTATTTTGAAATATTGCATTGTTAATATGGATAACCTATTTCTCAATTCCTATAGGGGAACATTTGTACTGGGCAATGCGAGAAACAGGTGTAAAAGCAATGTTTTAATTCCTTCATTTTCAACACCAGTCCATTCTTGTGCTCAGACAAGGTGTGGGAAGGGCATGGAGCAGAGTGAACTTTGAATTGCATCTGCATGTGATTTTCATGCATGTGCAAAATTAATTGATTCTTATGGAATCCATCTCGACTTAGCACCTGCTCAGGAGAAGTTGGATTCCATAGGACTACAAATACATTAGTAAATGCTGATAGCTAAACACAATTTGCATGCAGCGTTTACTTTTTTGAAAATCACAGGGTTAAAACGCAAGAGTAAAGGCAATGTTGCCTTGTTTTATTTCGTCAATTTTGGGTGATGCCTCATAGATTTTGCAAATGTCATGCAGGAGACCCAACAGCAACTAAGTGCATACATCCTTGGTCCCTTACATGCTACTTGCATTTAATAAAGCACCAGAAAGCACTGTTTACTGGAAGGATCGAAAGTAAGGAGTGTGGTTCGTTTGCATGATGCTGTTACCGGTTCGCCAGCAGGACGTCTTTGGCTGTGACACCACATTGCCTGGAGCGACCGTCATTGGAACCACCCTCTTCTTGCTCTAAGCGCTCTTCTCTCTCTACTAATACTCTCGGTGCAGCGCACCTGCGCACGCACCGTGAAGCACCAGAAAGCACTGTTTACTGGAAGGATCGAAAGTGAGGAGTGTGGTTCGTTTGCATGCTGCTGCTACCGTGTCGCCAGGAGGACGTCTTTGGCTGTGACACCACGTTGCCTGGAGGTGAATAGATCGAGTTTAGTTTATGCCTAAACTCCTCTGGACTTGTTTAAAATGTTCAACTTATGGGCGTACAGACTCTATTGTACGGACTCTGATGATTGTACTTCTTTAACAAGTACTAGGTAAATTAACAGGGTAATTCATAGAATTTCGCAGAAAAGTGTCGCAAGCGGCTGGCGCAGAGTGTCCGCGTGCGATTGTCTGCGCCAGGCACGTGCGCTAAAACCGATTTCCGCGCACAGCGTATTCATGGATTATAGGCTCCCAAACCAGCCGTGGCGCAGAGTATCGCAGCGAACCTGCAGCAGCGCCAGTAACGCCCCCAACAACGCCCTCGCGCAAGGAAAAGCCATCAAAATTGCTAAATCATCGCAAAGGGCAGCGCTAACCCTGGACCAGTCCACAGGGCTGCCAAACAAGGAACGCAAAGCGGGTAACGTGCATATCAGGGGTACGCGTGAAGTTATACACGCGATTAGCCAGGGTACGTGTATTACAGGGGTACGCGTGAAGTTTTACACGCGATTAGCCAGGGCACGTGTATCACAGGGGTACGCAGGAATTATCACACGCGATTTGGCTGGGTACGTGTATTACAGGGGTGCGCGGGAATTATCACACGCGATTTGGCTGGGTAGGTGTATTACAGGGGTACACGGGAAGTTCTACACGCGATTCGGCTGGGTACGTGCATTACAGGGGTGCGCGGGAATTCTCACATGCGATTTGGCCAGGTACGTGTATTACAGGGGTGCGTGGGAATTATCAGACGCGATTTGGCTTGGTACGTGTATTACAGGGGTGCGTGGGAAGTTCTACACGCGATTGGCCAAGGTACGTGTATTACAGGGGTACGTGGGAATTATCACACGCGATTTGGCTGGGTACGTGTATTACAGGGGTACACGGGAAGTTCTACACGCGATTCGGCTGGATACGTGTATTACAGGGGTGCGCGGGAATTCTCACATGCGATTTGGCCAGGTACGTGTATTACAGGGGTGTGCAAGAATTATCACACGCAATTAGGCTGGGTGGGTCCTCACAGGTGTTCCCTGTACACCCTCCACGGCCCCTGCAGGCAGCCCACAAAACAGGGGACTACCCTGCACACCTGCTCATGTCCCCCTGCACCCCCACCCCCCAGCAGTGCAGGGGCAGCCTCCACCAGGCCCCCACCCATGTCTCCCACCACCCCCACCCCCCAGCAGTGCAGGGGCAGCCTCCACCAGGCCCCCGCTCATGTCCCCTATCACCCCCACCCACCCGCCACCAGGGGCACCCTCCACCAGGCCCCCATCCATGTCTCCCACCACCCCCACCCCCCAGCAGTGCAGGGGCAGCCTCCACCAGGCCCCCACTCATGTCTCCCACCACCCCCACCCCCCAGCAGTGCAGGGGCAGCCTCCACCAGGCCCCCACTCATGTCTCCCACCACCCCCACACCCCAGCAGTGCAGGGGCACCCTCCACCAGGCACCCACCCATGTCTACCACCACCCCCACCCCCCTGCCACCATGGGCAGCCCCCACCAGGCCCCCACTCATGTCTCCCACCACCCCCACCCCCCTGCCACCATGGGCAGCCCCCACCAGGCCCCCACTCATGTCTCCCACCACCCCCACCCCCCAGCAGTGCAGGGGCAGCCTCCACCAGGCCCCCACTCATGTCTCCCACCACCCCCCAGCAGTACAGGGGCACCCTCCACCAGGCCCCCACTCATGTCCCCTATCACCCCCACCCCCCGCCACCAGGGGCACCCTCCACCAGGCCCCCATCCATGTCTCCCACCACCCCCACCCCCCAGCAGTGCAGGGGCAGCCTCCACCAGGCCCCCACTCATGTCCCCTATCACCCCCACCCCCCCCCCACCAGGGGCACCCTCCACCAGGCCCCCACTAATGTCTCCCACCACCCCCACCCCCCAGCAGTGCAGGGGCAGCCTCCACCAGGCCCCCACTCATGTCTCCCACCACCCCCACCCCCCAGCAGTGCAGGGGCACCCTCCACCAGGCCCCCACTCATGTCTCCCACCACCCCCACCCCCCAGCAGTGCAGGGGCAGCCTCCACCAGGCCCCCACTCATGTCTCCCACCACCCCCACACCCCAGCAGTGCAGGGGCACCCTCCACCAGGCCCCCACTCATGTCTCCCACCACCCCCACACCCCAGCAGTGCAGGGGCACCCTCCACCAGGCACCCACCCATGTCTCCCACCACCCCACCCCCCAGCAGTGCAGGGGCACCCTCCACCAGGCCCCCACCCATGTCTCCCACCACCCCCACCCCCCCAGCAGTGCAGGGGCAGCCTCCACCAGGCCCCCACTCATGTCTCCCACCACCCCCACACCCCAGCAGTGCAGGGGCACCCTCCACCAGGCCCCCACTCATGTCTCCCACCACCCCCACACCCCAGCAGTGCAGGGGCAGCCTCCACCAGGCCCCCACTCATGTCTCCCACCACCCCCACACCCCAACAGTGCAGGGGCACCCTCCACCAGGCCCCCACTCATGTCTCCCACCACCCCCACACCCCAGCAGTGCAGGGGCACCCTCCACCAGGCACCCACCCATGTCTCCCACCACCCCCACCCCCCAGCAGTGCAGGGGCACCCTCCACCAGGCCCCCACCCATGTCTCCCACCACCCCCACCCCCCAGCAGTGCAGGGGCAGCCTCCACCAGGCCCCCACTCATGTCTCCCACCACCCCACACCCCAGCAGTGCAGGGGCACCCTCCACCAGGCCCCCACTCATGTCTCCCACCACCCCCACACCCCAGCAGTGCAGGGGCACCCTCCACCAGGCCCCCACTCATGTCTCCCACCACCCCCACACCCCAGCAGTGCAGGGGCACCCTCCACCAGGCACCCACCCATGTCTCCCACCACCTCCACCCCCCGGCAGTGCAGGGGCACCCTCCACCAGGCCCCCACCCATGTCTCCCACCACCCCCACCCCCCTGCCACCATGGGCAGCCCCCACCAGGCCCCCACTCATGTCTCCCACCACCCCCACCCCCCTGCCACCATAGGCAGCCCCCACCAGGCCCCCACTCATGTCTCCCACCACCCCCACCCCCCAGCAGTGCAGGGGCAGCCTCCACCAGGCCCCCACTCATGTCTCCCACCACCCCCACCCCCCAGCAGTGCAGGGGCACCCTCCACCAGGCCCCCACTCATGTCCCCTACCACCCCCACCCCCCCGCCACCAGGGGCACCCTCCACCAGGCCCCCATCCATGTCTCCCACCCCCCAGCAGTGCAGGGGCAGCCTCCACCAGGCCCCCACTCATGTCCCCTATCACTCCCAACCCCCCGCCACCAGGGGCACCCTCCACCAGGCCCCCACTCATGTCTCCCACCACCCCCACCCCCCAGCAGTGCAGGGGCAGCCTCCACCAGGCCCCCACTCATGTCTCCCACCACCCCCACACCCCAGCAGTGCAGGGGCACCCTCCACCAGGCCCCCACTCATGTCTCCCACCACCCCCACACCCCAGCAGTGCAGGGGCACCCTCCACCAGGCACCCACCCATGTCTCCCACCACCCCCACCCCCCAGCAGTGCAGGGGCACCCTCCACCAGGCCCCCACTCATGTCTCCCACCACCCCCACACCCCAGCAGTGCAGGGGCACCCTCCACCAGGCCCCCACTCATGTCTCCCACCACCCCCACACCCCAGCAGTGCAGGGGCACCCTCCACCAGGCACCCACCCATGTCTCCCACCACCCCCACCCCCCAGCAGTGCAGGGGCAACCTCCACCAGGCCCCCGCCCATGTCTCCCACCACCCCCAATCCCCAGCAGTGCAGGGGCAGCCTCCACCAGGCCCCCACTCATGTCTCCCACCACCCCCACCCCCCTGCCACCATGGGCAGCCCCCACCAGGCCCCCACTCATGTCTCCCACCACCCCCACCCCCCTGCCACCATGGGCAGCCCCCACCAGGCCCCCACTCATGTCTCCCACCACCCCCACCCCCCAGCAGTGCAGGGGCAGCCTCCACCAGGCCCCCACTCATGTCTCCCACCACCCCCACCCCCCTGCCACCATGGGCAGCCCCCACCAGGCCCCCACTCATGTCTCCCACCACCCCCACCCCCCAGCAGTGCAGGGTCACCCTCCACCAGGCCCCCACTCATGTCTCCCACCACCCCCACCCCCCTGCCACCATGTGCAGCCCCCACCAGGTCCTCACAATCCCCAATCATGTGCGTAATGGTCAGCCTCCACAGGCAAAAAGCCCTACCAAGTAAACCATTCACCCACATGGAAATGAAAACACATGTTACACCCCCAATGTTCATGAAGCAAATGAACCCATGTCCGTCACACACATATTTTCCAATTGAATGGGAAAACACACAACATGACATGCATGAAACCAATGAGATGAAACCACACAGTGAACAATGGAAAAAAAAATGTATTGGACAAAAATACGAATGCTAAAGAAAGAAAACTAACTACAATGTAAATGTGAAAAAATAAGCTGCATGTCCGCATAAAAACACAAAAGTAGAAAATCAAATCCCAAAAATTTTGTCCAAAGTGAAATGTAAAAACTCTCCATGCAACAAAGAACTATGTACAAAAATAACAAGGGTCCATCATCACAACTGAACTAAGGAAACCTCCTAAAAAACCTACCTAAATATCAACTATATACAAAAAGTGGAGCAGTGTCCGTCGACTCCAAATCATAAGAAAAAACAAAGGAAACCTAAAACTAAAGAACTATATACAAAGGCGGCGGGCAAGTCCAGCGGCTCACTCCGTGGTGTTCCGGGCCAGGGCATCATCGAACTCCTGTTCGATGTCCCGGAGGCGGTCCAGTTCCATGGCCCCGAGGGTCCGCAGGGACGACGCCGTGTCCTCCTCCAACCCCCTGCGGATTGCCTCGAGGCACTCGGCCCGCCTCAGGGCCCTCCGCATGGAGTTCTCCGCCCTGACCATTGTGAGCCGCGCCTCTTCCGCCCACCGCCGCTCCGCACCTATGGCGTGGCCCAACCGCTGCCACACGGAAGACACTCTCTGTCCTGGGTCCTCCTGCCCTCCGGCCGATGCCTGCCCCTCCGATGTCGATGGCCCCGAGCCTTCATGGCTCCCACCATGTTGCTGCTGCTGCTCTGCCTCTGCCCGTGCACTGCCTCCTGCTGCCTGCACATCCTCCGCCGGCTGGGGTGCAGTTGTTGATGTGGCCACCCCTGCTGGACGTCCGACTCCCGACTGTGGCAGGGATGCCTCCTCCACCAGCCTGGCCGCACTGTCAGAGGCAGCTCCACAGGGCACCCAGGTGACTGATGGGTGGGAAGATGGCACAGAGGACGACTGGCGCGTAGGGGGTCCAGTTGAGGAGGGGGTCGGAACAAGCCCCATCAGACGGAGGAATCCGGTCTGGGTGACCTGTCCCAGCAGGCTGACGTGGTCAACGAGCCATTTGAGATGACGTGCAGTCTCTCCATGAAAAGACTGCAGGTCACCTCGCATGGCCCGTTGATGCAACACCACACCAGCCAGGACAGGCTCAACCCGGACCTGGATAGCCACGTCCGCAGGCAGAGGAAGGCCAGTTGACGTCAGCTCATCCCCTGCCTGGAAACGGGTCTGGACGTAGGCATCCCTGCTGGTGCAAGATGATGCAGGGACAGGATCGGGGACAGGATTGCACACAGGCACCTCCGCGGCGGCCTGTGCTGCCTCCTGTCCCTGGTCCTGGACTGCACCACTAGCACCAGTGGGATCCCCTCCTCCAGACCCCATCTCTGGTGCTTGCACGGCCTCCTCCTCCACCAGACCCCCCACCAACCTGGATGACTCCGTGCCATCTTCCCCTGTTGGGCCCTGTGGGGTCCCAGCTGCCCCTTCTGCTGCCGAGGAGTCCAACTCCAACCTCCGCCTCTTGGACCTCCCCCCGGCAGCTGCGGCCTGGGACGCGGCATCGGACTCCTCACTCCCCGACGAGATGACAACACGGGAGGGGAGCCGGGCCTTGCGTCTCCGGCTGGCGGTCGGATCCCCGCCGCTGTGCTCCACAGCACCTTCTCCGCCCTCTTCATCAGTTGACGCTGCAGACAGGGAGAAACAAAACACAGGCATCAGGGCACTGTACAATGGACACATACACACATGACAGTTGCACATGAGTGGCATTGGCAAACCTCAGACATGTCATCACAATCCCCAACACACATGTCATTGCAACTCGCACACATGAGCCATACCACAGCCATATCGCAACTGCCACCACCATCCATACACATACAACAGCATGAGCAGCCAAAGGTGACCCAGACATCACATGCAACACAGGAAGTGCACCACACATGTACACACACCACCACACTTGCATGCATGTGTACACCTCTGCCAAGTGTGGCACTGTTCAGACGGGCATCCATGTCACATCTGCCAATCAGGCTTACACATACCGCAGTCACATGCATCCATGTTGCATCACTGTTGCACCCTTGTCAAATACACACACATGCACATGTACACAGTGCTCATACATGCAGCCCAAAACAACATACATGCGTGACATCACGGACATGTCTACTTACATACACATACATACAAACATGTGTGCACGCACAACTGCATTTGCCATGCAAGCCTACACACACAAGCACCATCCATGTCTCACACATTACAGCCCTCGCATGTGTCAGCCCCACGGCCATGTACACCCCCACCCATACTCGACCCCATACAAACAGATGTGCAACCTGCACAATACCGAATAATCACCACACGCACTGCTCATAATCAGGATGCATGTACACTCACCGCTCGACTCCAGACGGGTCTGCTTCTCCAGGACCTGGACGTGGAGCGCTGGGGATATGCGTTCCAGGACCCCCATCTGTTCTTCCGACAAGTGGCCCCGGCGCCCCTTGGCATCCGCTGCCTTCAAGAGGCGCCGGGCCTTGTTCAGGGTCCTGGACCTGAAGTCCTCCCAGCGCTTCCTGACATGTTGTAAGTCCCGGACTGCCACCCCCTCCGCGTTGATGGCAGTCACGATGTCAGTCCAGATCCGAGTCCGTCCTTCCTTGTCGGCGCGGGAACTTCCGAAGAGGGCATCATACTGCCCCAGGACTTGCTCCACCAGGACACCAACTTCGGTGGCACTGAAGCTGGTGCCCCTCTGCCTCTCTGGCCGGGGGTTGTCAGTGGTCCCAGATGGTGTTTGCCCCGACATGACAACCCCAGAGGCAGGAGTGGGTGGGCAACTGGGTCCTGGGGCTGGGCTGTGGAGCGATGGAATCCCAGTCGGGAGTCTTCGGTTCCAGCAGGGGTGGTCACAGCAACAGCACCCCTGGCTGATGTGCAGGCAGCAAATGGCAGTGCACGTGGGCAGCAGGCAGTCAGGCAGCAGCAGATGGTAGGTGGGAGCGTGCTCGGGGCTCTGGGGGGCAGTAGTTCGGCCTTCTGGGCAGGAGCGTGGTCTTCTGTGTGCTTACGCGTGGCCAGCTTGGTACGGAGTGATTTGGCACGTGAAAATCCTGCACGTCAGCGTGAAAATCGAGGAAAGGCCCTTAGCGCGTAAGCGCGTCAGCACGCATACGCGATTCTATTGGACCAAAGGCCCTCAGCGCGTAAGCGCGTCTGTGACGTGACCCGCACGGGTGTTTCCCACACAGCACGTGATGACAGAGCACACGTGGAAAGACTGCACGTCAGAGTCTCATCGCGTGTGATTGGTGGAAATGGCCCTACACGCAGAAGTGACAAAGCGTGTAATTGGTGGAAATGGCCCTACACGCAGAAGTGACAAAGCGTGTAATTGGTGGAAATAGCCCTACACGCAGAAGTGACAAAGCGTGTAATTGGTGGAAATGTCCCTACACGCAGAAGTGACAAAGCGTGTAATTGGTGGAAATGGCCCTAGCGCGTACACGCCGCGTAAGTGACGCTGGACGTGTGGCCCTGTATAAAAGGTATGTGTAGAACACGTTTTCCTTGTACGTGCTTTTCGTGGAGAGCGAGTGGGTGAATTCTGTACTTCTTGTCGTTTCACACGCGATTTACTTCACGGCGTTTCAAGTTCGTATTCCCTGTTACCTCTGACAGCTTTTTCTCTTTTTTCGCTTTTATTGGTTTACCTGGGCCTGTTCCCTCAAACAGTGTTCCCTTCTACTGTTGTCCTGTCTCCTCAGACAGCGTACAAATCTTCTTTTGGCGGGGGTGTTGCCAACCAAACGTGCTCCTTTTACACGCTCGTTTACCAGGCAGACGGTGAGTCACGCACGTATCTAACATCTGTGCTTGCCCCGTGTGTAGCCTACCCCTTCAGAGGTCATTCTAGGCTGCGTGTGACACGCATACGTTCATTCTTGTGTTACTGGGTGCCACAGCGTAGTGCAGGTTTTACTTTCTGCACACGTGGTCTAGGAGGGGTTGCGTGCACGTCATCTCCCTTTTTTGGGGCTCCTGTGCGTAGCGTGACCCGTCATCTTTCCCCAGGGGTTACAATCAGCCTTGCAAGAGCACTAGGGTACAATTACCATCTGGTACCCAACCCCTTTGACCCCCTATTGCCCAGGACAATAGTTTCCAGCCACTCCCATACGCACATTTACATCAGTGCCATGGCTGGGAGGCGAGGATTCCGTAAGGGTGGCAAAGGTGGAAGAGCCACAAGTGGTGGCCGTGGTGGATCCGGTAGGGGACGTGGTCGTTACTTGCAGGGTGAGCCTGTCCCCCCATGTGTGGAGGACCAGTCAAGGGCACCCATAATCCCCCCCCCTCCCGTTGAGGCTGATGTGGCTGACACCATCCATGCTCAGCCCTTGTTGGACCAGCCCATTGTGGCACCAGATCTGGCTGACTCCATGGCTGACTTCCAGGTCAGCAGGCCTATGACACGTGCGCTGGTGCACGTTGATGTCACCATGCCACGTGCATCTGGGCCAGCAAGGTCATCTGCTGCACCAAGGAGGCAGGGCGGAGAGGCTGCAGGGGCAGCTGCGGCTCCATCCACCCCAGCCCTCACACACCCAGCCAGGACAGTGTCGGTCCTAGTCCATGCTGCTGACATTCCCCCTGACACCATCACACTAGAGCCAATGCCTGCACCAACTCCCATGCTGAGTGTGCAATCCCACACTCCTGATACAGAGTCCACCAGGGCTCCTGCCCCTAGTGTCCAGAGCGGCGCAGGACACTCAGGATCACCACCACCTTCCAAGCGGAAGAGGAAGAGTGCTCGTCCGGCACTGGCTGATGCCCCAGACACGGCTACACAGTCCGGCCCCAGGACCCAGTTGCCCACCCACACCTGCCTCTGGGGTTGCCATGTCGGGCACTTCCACATCTGGCACCAGTGGCAACCCCAGGCCAGACGGGCAGAGGGGCACCAGCTTCACTGACAACGAAGTTGGTGTCCTGGTGGAGCATGTCCTGGGGCAGTATGATGCCCTCTTTGGATCGTCCCGCGCCAGCAAGGAAGGATGGGAGAGGATCTGGGCCGACTGTGTGGTTGCCATCAACGCGGAGGGGGTGGCAACCCGCAACGTCCTGAAGATCAAGAAGCGCTAGGAGGACTTGAGGTCCAGGACCCTTGTGAAGGGCCGGCGCCTCGTGGAGGGGGGCCGGGGCCGCATGAGTTCCATCCAGATGAGGGTCCTGGAACGCGTACGCCCAGCGCTCCACGCCCAGATCCTTGAGAGGGAGGCTCGTCTGGAGTTGAGCGGTAAGTGTCCAAGCATTACTGTGTGAGACAGGGCATGTTGCGGTGTGCTGGTTCTATGATACTTGCCTGTATGTGTGCCATAGGCCATGTATGCATGTATGTGTGCAGGGACATCATGGTAATGCATGTGCGACCAGTGATGTGTGACCCACATGGTTGTTGCATGTGTTCAAATGCCGCATGGGGAGCCCTATGCAGATTTTGAACATGAGAGCATGCCAGTCTCTGTACCTGGACATGGGTGGGGGTGAGGGATGGGTGCTGATGCCAGATACATATATGGTAGCCATGTCTGTGTGCCTGACCTGCGTGTCTGTGACTTGTGCATGCCATGGATGCATGACACATGTGTGTGACAATGCACAGATTCAGTGAAGCAGCCAAATTACCCTTGTATCCGCTGTGTTTGGTGTGTTTGGGGCCAGATGGATGTGACTGAGGTGAAGTGTGTGCATGTGATAGGCATGAGCCATGATGCATGTGAGTTACATATCATTGAGTGTTTCAAGAGTCCATTGGACATGCATGGAAATGTCCATGGCATGCACCATGCCTGTTACTGTGTGTGTTTTGCCTGGACTGACCCATGTGTTGTGGAGGGACATGATGGAAGTGTACTTTGACAGTGGTGCTCATCTGCTATTGCTTCCTGTCTAGGGGACCATTGTACAGTGCCCTGATGCTTGTGTTCTTTGTCTCCCTCTACGCAGCGGCTAGTGAAGAAGAGGGCGGAGACGGCGCTGTGGAGCAAGGCGGCGGGGATGCCCCCACGGCTGCAGCGGAAGGGGTGGGCGAGCCCCCACAGGGGCCTGCTACGGTGGGAGACGGTGAGGAGCCATCCAGGTTGGTGGTTTGCACAGAGGAGGAGGAGGCCGCCACTGGGGCACACATGGGGCCTGGTGGGGGCATCCCTGCTGGTGCAAGTGGTGCAGTCCAGGGCCAGGGGCAGGAGGCAGCACAGGTCACCGTGGAGGGGCCTGTGCATGTCGCTGTCCCTGACCCTGTGAGTGCACCACCATGCACCAGCAGGGATGCCCCGTCCCAGGCCCGTCCGCAGGTAGAGGGGATGTCCATGTCACCTGACTCCACTCCACCTGCGGACGTGGGAACCCCTGGCCGTGTGGAGAAGGTCCTGATTGGGGTCGCGATGCGCACGGCTGTGATTCGTGATGCCGTGCGTGCTTCCCGGGAGGAGGACGCACGTCATCACAAAGTGCACCGTGCCGACGTGGCCCAATTGGGATCGGCCATGTTCGGGGGTTTCCTGCATGTGTTGTCCAATCTGGCGGCCCTCTCCTCCTCTGTGCAGGCTATACACCAGTCGTTCTCCTTGCCGTCTTCCGGCCCAGATGCCACCAGGGCCCCCTGTGGACCTGCCCCGACCAATGCAGCCAGCTCGGTGGGGATCCCATCCCTGCCACAGATGGGAGTCGGAGGTCCAGCAGGGGTGGACAATACAGCAACTGGACCCCAGCAGATGGAAGATGTGACAGCATCATCGGGCAGGGCACGTGCACGACGGCGTCGGTGGTTTCCATCAGCCTGGATGCCGTCGTGCTGGCAGAGGCAGTGGCGTCGGAGGCAGCAGCAGGCTCGACGTGGGAGGCATCATGGCTCGGGGCCTTCAAGATCAGAGGGGCAGGCATCGGCCGGAGGAGGGTGCCCCTGCACTGCTGGGGGGTGGGGGTGGTGGGTGACATGGGTGGGGGCCTGGTGGAGGGTGACCCTGGTGGCTGGGGGGTGGGGGTGGTGGGTGACATGAGTGGGGGCCTGGTGGAGGCTGCCCTTGCACTGCTGGGGTGTGGGAGCAGTTGGTCCAGCGGATAGGTGCGGAGCGGCAGCGGGCGGAAGAGGAGCGGCTCACCATGGTCAGGGCGGAGTTCTCCATGCGTCGGGCGTTGAGGCGGGCTGAGTGCCTCGAGGAAGCTCGCAGGGAGTTTGAGCTGGACATGGGGTTATCCCTGCGAGACCTCGGGGCCAGGACAGAGTCCCGCCTCCAGGACATCGACATGGAGTTCGATGATTCCCTGGCCAGCAACATCACCGAGTGAGCCGCAGGACTTGCCCGCTGCCTTTGTATATAGTTATTTAGTTAGTTAGTGTTAGGTTTCCTTTATTAATTTTTTTATTTTTGGACCGCTCGGACAATGGCCACTTCTTTGTATATATTATTTTCATTAGGTAGTAGTAGGTTTCATTTATGGTGTTGGGCTCATGGACCCTGGAATTTTCGTGTATATAGTTTGCTTATTGAAGAAACATTTTTTTTATTAATTATTGTGTTCACCATGAGGAAATGGTTTTTCATTATTTTACTTCCACATGATTTTGCTTTGGACAAAATTTGTTTTTGGATTACTTTGTTTTATTTTTTTTTACATTTGTTCTCGGACATGGACCATTTATTTTGTTATCCCCATTGTTGTATGTTTGATTTTTTTACTTATTTTTCATCTTTAATACATATTTTTTTAACTTTCACTTGTGGTATTTTCTCATTGGTTTCATACATGTCATGATATGGGTTTTGACATTCACTTGCACCCATTGTGTATGTGTGTGTGACGGACATGTGTTCATTTACAGACTTGCCATTGGGGTTGTATCATGTAATTGCATTCACTATGTGGGTGGATGCAATCCTTGCCTGGGTGTTTGTGCTGGGTATGCTGGCCATTACTGCCATGATTGAGTATCGTCAGGACCTGGGGGCAGGGGGACATGTGTGGGTGCCTGGTGGAGGGTGCCCCTGCACTGCTGGGGTGTGGGGGGTGGTGGGAGACATGAGTGGGGGCCTGGTGGAGGGTGACCCTGGTGGCTGGGGGGTGGGGGTGGTGGGTGACATGAGTGGGGGCCTAGTGGAGGCTGCCCCTGCACTGCTGGGGTGTGGGGGTGGTGGGAGACATGAGTGGGGGCCTGGTGGAGGCTGCCCCTGCACTGCTGGGGTGTGGGGGCGGTGGGTGACATGAGTGGGGGCCTGGTGGAGGGTGACCCTGGTGGCTGGGGGGTGGGGGTGGTGGGTGACATGAGTGGGGGCCTGGTGGAGGCTGCCCCTGCACTGCTGGGGTGTGGGGGTGGTGGGTGACATGAGTGGGGGCCTGGTGGAGGGTGACCCTGGTGGCTGGGGGGTGGGGGTGGTGGGTGACATGAGTGGGGGCCTGGTGGAGGCTGCCCCTGCACTGCTGGGGTGTGGGGGTGGTGGGAGACATGAGTGGGGGCCTGGTGGAGGGTGACCCTGGTGGCTGGGGGGTGGGGGTGGTGGGTGACATGAGTGGGGGCCTGGTGGAGGATGACCCTGGTGGCTGGGGGGTGGGGGTGGTGGGTGACATGAGTGGGGGCCTGGTGGAGGGTGACCCTGGTGGCTGGGGGGTGGGGGTGGTGGGAGACATGTGTGGGTGCCTGGTGGAGGGTGCCCCTGCACTGCTGGGGTGTGGGGGGTGGTGGGAGACATGAGTGGGGGCCTGGTGGAGGGTGACCCTGGTGGCTGGGGTGTGGGGGGTGGTGGGAGACATGAGTGGGGGCCTGGTGGAGGGTGACCCTGGTGGCTGGGGGGTGGGGGTGGTGGGTGACATGAGTGGGGGCCTGGTGGAGGCTGCCCCTGCACTGCTGGGGTGTGGGGGTGGTGGGAGACATGAGTGGGGGCCTGGTGGAGGCTGCCCCTGCACTGCTGGGGTGTGGGGGTGGTGGGAGACATGAGTGGGGGCCTGGTGGAGGGTGACCCTGGTGGCTGGGGGGTGGGTGACATGAGTGGGGGCCTGGAGGAGGGTGACCCTGGTGGCTGGGGGTGGGGGTGGTGGGTGACATGAGTGGGGGCCTGGTGGAGGCTGCCCCTGCACTGCTGGGGTGTGGGGGTGGTGGGAGACATGAGTGGGGGCCTGGTGGAGGGTGACCCTGGTGGTTGGGGGGTGGGGGTGGTGGGTGACATGAGTGGGGGCCTGGTGGAGGCTGCCCCTGCACTGCTGGGGTGTGGGGGTGGTGGGTGACATGAGTGGGGGCCTGGTGGAGGGTGACCCTGGTGGTTGGGGGGTGGGGGTGGTGGGTGACATGAGTGGGGGCCTGGTGGAGGCTGCCCCTGCACTGCTGGGGTGTGGGGGTGGTGGGAGACATGAGTGGGGCCTGGTGGAGGGTGACCCTGGTGGCTGGGGGGTGGGGGTGGTGGGTGACATGAGTGGGGTCCTGGTGGAGGGTGACCCTGGTGGCTGGGGGGTGGGGGTGGTGGGTGACATGAGTGGGGGCCTGGTGGAGGGTGACCCTGGTGGCTGGGGGTTGGGGGTGGTGGGAGACATGTGTGGGTGCCTGGTGGAGGGTGCCCCTGCACTGCTGGGGTGTGGGGGGTGGTGGGAGACATGAGTGGGGGCCTGGTGGAGGGTGACCCTGGTGGCTGGGGTGTGGGGGGTGGTGGGAGACATAAGTGGGGGCCTGGTGGAGGGTGACCCTGGTGGCTGGGGGGTGGGGGTGGTGGGTGACATGCGTGGGGGCCTGGTGGAGGCTGCCCCTGCACTGCTGGGGTGTGGGGGTGGTGGGAGACATGAGTGGGGGCCTGGTGGAGGCTGCCCCTGCACTGCTGGGGTGTGGGGGTGGTGGGAGACATGAGTGGGGGCCTGGTGGAGGGTGACCCTGGTGGCTGGGGGGTGGGTGACATGAGTGGGGGCCTGGTGGAGGGTGACCCTGGTGGCTGGGGGTGGGGGTGGTGGGTGACATGAGTGGGGGTCTGGTGGAGGGTGACCCTGGTGGCTGGGGGGTGGGGGTGGTGGGAGACATGGGTGGGGGCCTGGTGGAGGGTGACCCTGGTGGCTGGGGGGTGGGGGTGGTGGGAGACATGAGTGGGGGCCTGGTGGAGGGTGACCCTGGTGGCTGGGGGGTGGGGGTGGTGGGTGACATGAGTGGGGGCCTGGTGGAGGCTGCCCCTGCACTGCTGGGGTGTGGGGGTGGTGGGAGACATGAGTGGGGGCCTGGTGGAGGCTGCCCCTGCACTGCTGGGGTGTGGGGGTGGTGGGTGACATGAGTGGGGGCCTGGTGGAGGGTGACCCTGGTGGCTGGGGGGTGGGGGTGGTGGGTGACATGAGTGGGGGCCTGGTGGAGGCTGCCCCTGCACTGCTGGGGTGTGGGGGTGGTGGGTGACATGAGTGGGGGCCTGGTGGGGGCTGCCCATGGTGGCAGTGGGGTGGGGGTGGTGGGAGACATGGGTGGGGGCCTGGTGGGGGCTGCCCATGGAGGCAGGGGGGTGGGGGTAGTGGGAGACATGGGTGGGTGCCTGGTGGAGGGTGCCCCTGCACTGCTGGGGTGTGGGGGTGGTGGGAGACATGGGTGGGTGCCTGGTGGAGAGTGACCCTGGTGGCTGGGGGGTGGGGGTGGTGGGAGACATGGGTGGGGGCCTGGTGGAGGGTGACCCTGGTGGCTGGGGGGTGGGGGTGGTGGGAGACATGAGTGGGGGCCTGGTGGAGGGTGACCCTGGTGGCTGGGGGGTGGGGGTGGTGGGTGACATGAGTGGGGGCCTGGTGGAGGCTGCCCCTGCACTGCTGGGGTGTGGGGGTGGTGGGAGACATGAGTGGGGGCCTGGTGGAGGCTGCCCCTGCACTGCTGGGGTGTGGGGGTGGTGGGAGACATGAGTGGGGGCCTGGTGGAGGGTGCCCCTGCACTGCTGGGGTGTGGGGGTGGTGGGTGACATAAGTGGGGGCCTGGTGGAGGGTGACCCTGGTGGCTGGGGGGTGGGGGTGGTGGGTGACATGAGTGGGGGCCTGGTGGAGGCTGCCCCTGCACTGCTGGGGTGTGGGGGTGGTGGGCGACATGAGTGGGGGCCTGGTGGGGGCTGCCCATGGTGGCAGGTGGGTGGGGGTGGTGGGAGACATGAGTGGGGGCCTGGTGGGGGCTGCCCATGGTGGCAGGGGGGTGGGGGTGGTGGGAGACATGGGTGGGTGCCTGGTGGAGGGTGCCCCTGCACTGCTGGGGTGTGGGGGTGGTGGGAGACATGGGTGGGTGCCTGGTGGAGGGTGCCCCTGCACTGCTGGGGTGTGGGGGTGGTGGGTGACATGAGTGGGGGCCTGGTGGAGGGTGACCCTGGTGGCTGGGGGGTGGGGGTGGTGGGTGACATGAGTGGGGGCCTGGTGGAGGCTGCCCCTGCACTGCTGGGGTGTGGGGGTGGTGGGAGACATGAGTGGGGGCCTGGTGGAGGCTGCCCCTGCACTGCTGGGGTGTGGGGGTGGTGGGAGACATGAGTGGGGGCCTGGTGGAGGGTGACCCTGGTGGCTGGGGGGTGGGGGTGGTGGGTGACATGAGTGGGGGCCTGGTGGAGGGTGACCCTGGTGGCTGGGGGGTGGGGGTGGTGGGTGACATGAGTGGGGGCCTGGTGGAGGCTGCCCCTGCACTGCTGGGGTGTGGGGGTGGTGGGTGACATGAGTGGGGGCCTGGTGGAGGGTGACCCTGGTGGCTGGGGGGTGGGGGTGGTGGGTGACATGAGTGGGGGCCTGGTGGAGGGTGACCCTGGTGGCTGGGGGGTAGGGGTGGTGGGTGACATGAGTGGGGGCCTGGTGGAGGGTGACCCTGGTGGCTGGGGGGTGGGGGTGGTGGGTGACATGAGTGGGGGCCTGGTGGGGGCTGCCCATGGTGGCAGGGGGGTGGGGGTGGTGGGAGACATGAGTGGGGGCCTGGTGGGGGCTGCCCATGGTGGCAGGGGGGTGGGGGTGGTGGGAGACATGGGTGGGTGCCTGGTGGAGGGTGCCACTGCACTGCTGGGGTGTGGGGGTGGTGGGAGACATGGGTGGGTGCCTGGTGGAGGGTGCCCCTGCACTGCTGGGGTGTGGGGGTGGTGGGAGACATGAGTGGGGGCCTGGTGGAGGGTGACCCTGGTGGCTGGGGGGTGGGGGTGGTGGGTGACATGAGTGGGGGCCTAGTGGAGGGTGCCCCTGCACTGCTGGGGGGTGGGGGTGGTGGGTGACATGGGTGGGGGCCTGGTGGAGGGTGACCCTGGTGGCTGGGGGGTGGGGGTGGTGGGAGACATGAGTTGGACATGGGTGGGGGCCTGCTGGCAGGTGCCCCACAGTGCTGGGGGGCGGGGGGGGTGGGGGACATGAGTTGGACATGGGTGGGGGCCTGCTGGCAGGTGCCCCACAGTGCTGGGGGGTGGGGGTGCAAGGGGACATGAGTTGGTGTTCATTAGTTCAAGGAGACATGTGCCTTTGCTGGGGGGCATGCCCATGTTGGGTGGGCTGCCTGTGGGACATGACCAGGGATGCAGGGTAGTCCCCTGTGGTGTGGGCTGCCTGCAGGGGCCGTGGAGGGTGTACAGGGTACACCTGGGAGGACCCACACTGTCAAATCACATGTGGGACTCCCCGGCACCCCTGAAATACACGTACCGTGCAGAAATCGCGTGTAAAACTTCCCGCGCACCCCTGAAATACACGCGCACAGGCTATTTGCGTGTGGAACTTCCCGCGCACCCCTGAAATACACGCGCCCAGGCTATTCGCGTGTAAAACTTCCCGCGCACCCCTGAAATACACGCGCACAGGCTATTCGCGTGTGGAACTTCCCGCGCACTCCTGAAATACACGTAGCCCGCTCCCCCAGGCCCGATCGCATGTGAAACTTCACGCGAACCCCTGAAATACACGTAGCACGCTCACCCAGGCCCGATCGCGTGACAAACTTCACGCGAACCCCTGAAATACACGTAGCCCGCTCCCCCAGGCCTGATCGCGTGAATGACTTCACGCGCACCCCTGAAATACACGCGCCCAGGCTATTCGCGTGTGGAACTTCCCGCGCACCCCTCAAATACACGCGCCCAGGCTATTTGCGTGTGGAACTTCCCGCGCACCCCTCAAATACAGGCGCCTAGGCTATTCGCGTGTGGAACTTCCCGCGCACCCCTGAAATACACGCGCCCAGGCTATTTGCGTGTGGAACTTCCCGCGCACCCCTCAAATACAGGCGCCCAGGCTATTCGCGTGTGGAACATCCCGCGCACCCCTGAAATACACGCGCCCAGGCTATTCGCGTGTGGAACTTCTCATGCACCCCTGGAATACACGTAGCCCGCTCCCCCAGGCCCGATCGCGTGAGGAACTTCACGCGAACCCCTGTAATACACGTAGCCCGCTCCCCCAGGCCCGATCGCGTGTGAAACTTCACGCGAACCCCTGAAATACACGTAGCACGCTCCCCCAGGCCCGATCGCGTGAGAAACTTCACGCGAACCCCTGAAATACACGTAGCCCGCTCCCCCAGGCCCAATTGCGTGAATGACTTCACGCGAACCCCTGTGATGCACGTACCCTGCTGAAATCGCGTGTGAGACTTCCCGCGCACCCCGGTATACACTCACACGTATTTTTTGTCAGCGGGTGGGCGTGTTTGTGGGTACCCCTTTGCACGTCATTTTTCCTGGAGGGCCACAGTATGGGACATTCATCATGGCAGTATATAGGTGCTATTTGTTGGCGCACCTTTTGGCGCACATTTCTTACAGCCGCAGAGACGCTACCGCCTACTTTCTTGTGGCGGTCGTGTTTGTGCCTGTGCGCTGGTTTGAGCGAGCGCTTTTTTCCCCTATTCTATTCCATGAATACATGTTGTAGGCGAGCGTGTGGGCGTTCCGCGCACTTGTGCCCTGTACTTCCCCCGTGACGCCCACGTTTTGGCAAGTTGTTCCCCATTCCGAGTGTTACGCCCGTGTTCCGCCTACTTTTGTTGCGTGCGCCGCGCTATGTGCGAATTTCGCTGTGGCCTGTGCGATTTTCTCTGTGACCTGGCGCACGCTGTTAGATGGCCTGTGCGCCAACGTGCGCTGCGCACTTTTTTATCGCACATCCGCTGGTTTTCTCGTGCACGGCCTTCCATGAATCGACGTGCGCTGCTTTTCGTGCGATTTTCGCACTTGCACTGCGATTTTTCGCTATTCCACTGCGATTCGCACGTTTTTGCCCACTTGCGCCGCGCTAATTATTCCATGAATCGGCCTGTAAGTATTTTACCTCCTTTCTTCTATTTCTTTTGCAGCGAGCGTCATTGGCTCTGCCCTCTGCTTGCTCTAAGCACTCTTCTCTCTCTACTAATACTCTCGGTGCAGCGCACCTGCGCGCGCACTGTGAACACCAGAAAGCACAGTTTACCGTTCACTGTGAGCAGTGTGAGGTGTGTTCTCGTGCTATTATCTGCTACTTCTCACGTCTTGTGGAGTACACATGTTGAAATACGGTAGTGGAACACAATACATTGTTGACCTTTAGCGGGTAAGAACAAGCGGTAACCCTTATAGTTTTGTTATAACTGTGTGTTACCTTGACAGACATAACTGATCCCTTATTACTGTTCACTAAGGGTCACATTGTTTAAGTAGGTCAGAAAGTGTATTTGAAGATGGGGAGAAAGAAAATTGGCCAACCAATGAAAGACATGAGAGCTGATTTTTTCAATGCTGTCAGCACACAACGTTCGAGTTTGGCGCGGGATGCTGCTCTTCCTCTCTTATTAGTGATGAGGAGGAAGCTTTGCTGCAATGTGCACAGGTTTGTTCCCCAAATTGTAAATCAATAGAGGATGCTATCGATCCCTCGCAACCACTCTTTGCAGACGAGGAACTACCTGAGCTTACTGCGGGGAGGGATATCATCACTGTGGGAGCGGTCCTTACGGAGGATCATAATGTGCTGAAAGAAAGCAGTTTCTGCTACGATAACTTTGCTGACTTACCATTCAGTCCATCAATGGAGTTAGGGCAGGTATCAGCTCCAGATGCGATATCTAACAATCAGGTCTCCGACAGGGGAGTAGGTTCTGACCTTATTGCAACTCTAAGTATACTTAACAGACTACTCTTATCAGAAATGAGAAAACAGACAGAGGTGTTGACCAATTTAACTACAGAGTTTTTAAAAATTCCCCATGAGTCTTTTGCTTAGGTATTGAATAGAGAAACCCCCAGTATTATGGCCCAGGTTCTAAGGCTATTAAGGGACAGCACAACAACTGTCCTGGATAAACCTGTTTTGTCGGAAGAGATAATTATTATTCCATCTAAACAAACAGTTGGGGAGGGTATGCTCTCAGAAAGTCTATCTAATGAGACACAGGCTGAGGCAAGGAAAAAAACGGTTCCTTGCAGACTTTTAACAACGATGTCTACGAGGTAAAAATTTCCAAACGACAAAGTAAGAAATTGGCAAAGCAAAACAAGAAAAAAACAATAACGTGGCTAGAAACAAAATGTCGCAAAAATGTATGAGAAAAGTGGATCCACAACAGTTAGTAACTGAAGAGGGTGCACTGTTTTTGAATCCTACTTTGACTCATCCTAATTCAGGGGCTAACGCTCTGTCAACCGCCAATGTGATGGGACAAACATCTGATGTGGAATGTGTTCAAAGGGGTACCTTTATAGAAAGGGAAAATACCTTGAGTGAAGAACTAAAAAGGAAATCTGATGTTATGTATCAAATCTTCAAGGGTCCTCATTGATTTGATTTCAGTAAAGGAAACACAAACTTTAAGGGTGTCTGGGGAACCAATCACCAAGAAGGCTGTACTACTATTAGTGTTCCCAAGGTTGCACAACTGTCGCACCCCATAGTAATGAACTCTCCTGGTCACACTCGAGAATCGAACTATGAAAGGCAACCTAAGGTTCCCTCTGGCCTGAATAAATCTGAAATCACAATAAATACTGGTTTGGGCAGTGTGGACTGGAGTTGAAACAACGGTGTTGGGAGAACCGACTGCAATACAAATGGTAATTACGAACCAACCAACCGAGTTCTGAACCAACCAACCGAGCCTGCCTATAGGTGAGGCGTCTCTTTCAACCCATGCGTATGTACAGAGTGGGTCGGTAAGAGTTATCAGGGGACAGGAAGAGCTGACAATGTGGTTAAACTCCGTGAACACGAATTTGAAAATGGGGTCTCCTCCTTTGATAACATGGGCACTGATTTAAACAACCTGTTTTTCCTGAGATCCCGGGTCTGATATTGACAGTATTATTTCAAGATCAAGCTCACATCTCATTAAATAGATCATACATCTTATCCTTATTAGCTACTATAGCTGAACTTAGCTTGATCACTTAAGCAGATATCACTTTGGTTGATTTTATTCATAGGTTTAGATATGATTATGTAAGACTTGTAATTCCTTCTGCTTTGGTAAGGTCTGTGTTGTTGAAGGAATCTGAATTATTTCAAAAACTGGGTTGCGACATCTAGGAATATAAGTCTCAAGTGGCTGTACAACAGAAACCCAGGACACATGAGGCAGAAATTACAATCTAGTCAAAGTACTAAGTCGTCTGATGAGGAATCGAATCTGAATAAGCAAGAATGGAGGTGGTTGGCCTTGACTCTGAGGGAATCTATTGATTCACTCAGAAAACTTGGTAAACCCCTCTAGCTCCTGCTCGATCTTTAAACTGGTGAGGTGGAACTCACGGGGTTGTGTGAACCTTTTGAATAATGAAAAATGTATGAGTTTTCTGTCGCAATACGATTTTGTTTTTCTTCAGGAAACTTGGTCAAGGGAGCA